>NW_026542600.1:12811560-12974469 GCF_028750875.1 Macrosteles quadrilineatus
ATACCTTCGATTAGGAAACATGGTGATATTAGTTAGGATAGAGTTCAACTTATCCTAAAATAAAATAAATCATAAAATAAAAGCAATATTAATTTTTATAAAACAGTTACTTGTTTTGACTTTTTTTATAGTAATAAAACATTCCTCACACTGCTTACACTTAACAAAACTTCTCAAATGTTATTAAAGTAATATTATTAAAATAATGAAAGTAATATTTACATTAAAAGAATTAAAGTAATATTTACATTAAAGAATTAATTAAATAAGAACGCCTTCGAAAAGGAAACGCAACTACAACATGCTCCTGTATTGCGGGTATTGCATTGACTTTCTGCAGGCGTTTTTAATTTTTTTTTTTTTTTTTTTTATTCTCGTCTCGATAAAAATCTCGGCCAAAAAGTAATCTCGTCTCGTGTAACGAGATTAAAAATTTCCCGAAAATTTCCCGAAATTTCGAGACTTGACCATCCCTAGATTAAAGTATAAAACTGGCACAGCAAGCGGCAAGCGAAACAACTTTCCCGTGCGAGGCTGAGCTCACACTGGATCAATACTTTAGAGTTAGAAGTACTAGGTAATTTAACGTAGTTCACCGCGCGCGCCAGTCCCGCAATACACTAAATAACGTAGGTGTTAACTACTTAATAATTACCTGGGTTGCTTCTGAATATTAATTAGTTACAATTACAGCTGCTCAACAAACTGCAAGTGGTGTTACCTGGTTTTTTGGTGTAAGAGTTATGTAACTTGACTGTTGTCCTAGGTTGCCGACAAAGTGTTTGGAGAAGCACTCTTCAAAGAACATACGAACTTGTTAGAGGTGTGGGTAGACTACCCTCCGCATCCATTACAGGAGCAGGAGCCTTTGGGAGACCGCAAATGGATTCCCGTGTTTGAACTGCTACAGGTAAGCATAGTGACGTAGTCCTGGACCCTTAACCATAGACAAAAAGAATTAAATATAGACTGTCAGCCGTGCTGCGGTTACCATGGTTACCATAAGTTCGGGCGCACACCGCTGCAGTTTACATAGCGCGTACGCTGTAACTACCGTGGCGATCCCAGCGGTGTGCGCCAGAACCTATGGTAACCGCAGCACAGCTGACGGTCTATATTTAATTCTTTTTGTCTATGCCTTAACCAACCGTCAGTCAGATTAACTACTGATAGTTAATCTGCCCCAAAGTTTAAAACTCGTTATTCTGACGTGTTCTAGAACAGGGATCTGCGTTCCCATCGTAAAAAGTATAATCATGTCTGTACAGGTGAAGTTTTGTTACAAACCTTATGTTTTTCAAGTTATAATAGACAATAGAGTGTGATTGTGCATAATTTATAATGCAAATAATTTTATTTTGCTATGTGTGTGTCAATAAATACAGTATGCTTAATAAAAGTATTCCTTTTCGGAGAATAAAATGTGCAGAGACATATTGTCTTTCTATGGTACAGTAGTGCTGTTTATGTCACAACCCACGTACCAATCAAAGTATACTTTATAGTAAAGAGTGACCATTTCTCTACTTTTGTGCCAATTATAACTCTTATCACAACATAATGTTCGTTAAACTCTTGCCCTTTAAGAAATACACTAGGCTATTTACTATACATCATTGGATACACTTGTCAGATGCCCTTTACTTATAGAAAACAATGTCAGTCAGGTTGAGTCCACTAAATCATGCATTTTCATTCATTTTCTTAAATTCTTCCATTATACTCAGCATTTCACAACCAGCATTAAATTCATCACTTCTTGGTTTATTGCCTCCTTAAGATCCATCAGTGTTTGGGTGAAATTTGAAAAAGCTCCAAAGGGAAAAATCACACACACTTAAATCTGGTGACCTTGGCTACAGATTATCACGGAAACATGAAATAACCCTTCCTAGAAATGTAATACACACCATGGTCATTGAATCCTGAACAGAATGTGCGATTGTTAATAAACCTTGTGCTGTAAATGAACGTAGGGATTGCTTATCAAAGAGATGTAAATCACCTGTGACGTAAAAAAAAGGGGATCGAGCATATCAACACTTTTGAATCAAACCGTTTCAACACCTACCCCGTCCAAACAATCATTTTCCTGCCAAGGGGCTTCCTTTTTTGGATGGGTCCCATTTTCTTCAAATTGCTAATCCACCTGCAAATTGTATTTTGGCTAGAAACTATATCATGCTGTCTAAAATGAAAGGGAACTAAAAAATTCACAGCTCTGTCGGAGACGTAGGAATTGGCTAACTCAGGAACTCGCTAACTCGGTCGTGTGTCGGAACTGGCTAACTCTGGAACTGGCTAACCGTCTCAGTCAGGAATTGGCTAACTCCGGAACCCGCTAACTCGATTTTGTCTCGCGGCGGGAATTCGCTAACTCTGGAATTCGCTAACTCGCCGCGCCCACTGCTCGGAGCGTTGCCAACCTTGTACGACAAAATAATCGTACACTGCCGTATTTCAAAATGTCAGTGTCTATAAAGATACAGTAAATGTTATTGTTTTTTTGTTATCAATTCTACTTTGAACAGATAAACTAGCCCAAAGTAATTAAAAGACAATTAAAAAAATCATGAAAAAGTGCTTTGTTACTAAACTGTACAATGGCCAGTTAAATGTTTATGATTTTGATCTTAAATATAAATGCCATCAGTATAAAAAAAAAATAATAGAATATGAAAAATATTCAAAATTTAGTTTAATTGGTACTAAATAATTAAACCTCTACGAAATTAAGCTAAAATACACGCAAGTTCTTAAACACGGAAAACATATTTAATTGTAATGTCGTAATAAACCAAAACCATTAATTAATACAGTCATCAACCATCGTAACTTTCATAACTAATTCATAGATTTTAAATTAAATGTTTGTCGTTGAACCGTCCAACTTATGTGTAAAAATAGGCTATGATGACAAAGACTAAGTTTTTTATCTAGGCCTAATAGTTTGAACCAAAGCATTGTAGGCCTACTAGTAAATAGTTGCCTAATTCTAAAATGTGTTGAACTTTTTAGCAATAATGTTACATGTTTTAAAACCGTTTTTAGATTGTACACCTAAGCACCACTAGTAAAAAATAGGAGAAGATATAATATTCATATAATAAAACGTGACAGGGTTATTTTAATTCACGATTCTTAATAAACGAATTAATGGATTTTCCTGATTTGAGTGTTGGGTTTCCTTTATATTGCGTTCACAATCTATATAAACTAGACCAAGCCATTGCTCGGTTCACCATTCCCAGTACTGAGCTACACAATAGGACAATAGCTTTGTTTTTGGATAAGATCAAGTGATTTTAGCTATGGCCACCATTCATAAGAATTGTAACAAACAAGAACGCCTGGGTTCATTTAGAACCAGCCTGGAGAAAAACTCCAGACTTTTAAAAAGTAGGCCTACTGAAAGACGTAAAATTAATATTAATTCAACAAAATTAAGAGGATGGCCCGGGGTTCTACACTAATAGCCCACGATAAAAGAAATTTACAAGTTGTATTTATGCATAGACTAACTTTTAATGCAATCCATGAATACATTAGGCCTACCACTTTATAATGTATTGATAAATATTTATTTAAATTCAATAGCTCTATTTAAAAATACATTACCACTACAATGTAATTCTGTAATGACGTTTAACGTGTATATTTTATTATGATTTATGATTTAAGGTTACAAGCCCAGTATATAAAATACGAACTCAATAATTTTATTTGCAGAAGTTCACAAAATGGTATTTATTCGAATAAACGAAACAAATGGCGGACTACGAAAATAGATATTTCATAACATGTAATAGATCCAAATTAAATGTGCATTTTTATCTTTTTGCATACCAATAAGCTACTATTTAAGTAAGAAACCCACATATAAAACATACTCCCATATATTAGTACATTTCTCATCCTTATGGATCATCTGAAGACAGTTGTATTATTAGTTCTGTCCGGTGCACTGTCTTTAGAGGTCGTGTTTTGTTGTTTACAATTGTTTCTTGTTTTCAGTAATTTAAAACCTCGTTTAACCAAATAAAACGTTCTAATCACAACTAATAACACGTCCTCTAGTTATACAACCAAACAGTAAAGAACAAATAATGAAGTTAACTATAAAATAATAGAAACACAATTTTGTCGACACTAGTGATCAGTGTCACCGGACATGAACTAGACACGAAAAACGATCTTCAAAGTTTACAATGGGATGTAAAGTTTACTTGTGTTGGTTAGTCTATGGTAAGACTATAATGCATTTTCCACCCTAATAATCATAGGAATAATGTTAAACATACTTCTAAATATATTTATTTTATCGACAACGTTGCTCTTACTCCTAATTAATCGTGGGATACGAAATTATGGTACCAATACGATATAGGTACTACACTTTCGGCAACACTGGCCAAAAATATTCGTGCTTGGCTCCCATTGGACGGCCCGCGAGGCTTCTGATTGGGATTTAGTGAGTTCCGCCGAGGGACCGAGTTAGCGACTTCCGTACGAGGACGGAATTCGCTAACCCGGCTCTAGAGCGGGTTAGCGGGTACCGGAGTTAGCCAATTCCGAAACCGAACAAGTTAGCGAGTTCCTCTCATCGACCAAATTTGAAGATAGGGCGTTTAACATGGGGTTAGCGAGTTCCAGAGTTAGCCAATTCCGCGGACCCCTCTGTCGTGATAGGCTCGCCATTTCACTCATACTCACTAACAAACATACTTCATTTACTGTACAATGCTCTGTGGCTAGTAAAATGGCATAAAATGCAGCAATGCATGACACATCTCCCCATTAGCGACACTACCTGTTGCGCATATACTGTATGTTTGAAAAAGTCTGGTTCCTGTCGGTCATCCTGTTTAAGTAATGTGTGTATAAGCCATGTATAAATTTCATGAACTGTCAAAATCACTAGTTTTATAAATCCCAAAATGGGAAATTCTCAACAAATACTGTTTTTTTAAATAACAACCCAAAAGTATAGAGAGTCACTGTTTAGAGACAAAAGTCCATAAGTTGGCAGCCCTGCCTCCTTTACTTCATTTCCAACCAGCTGATATGCATTTTTGCATAGTCCGTCCACATGGTGTAGTGTGATTGAAAATTTATTGTGAATAAGATTCAACATGTTTTTCTGTAGAATGTAACCCCCTGTTTCAAATGCAGACATGTGGGAAAAACAAGTATAATATTACATTGTGGATCTTTACAGTTGATTTACCCCGTAGTTTATTAATTATATACTGAAATCTCATCTAAAACTGATCACAAACATTTCTTGGCATAAAACGAATAATTGATCATAAACAGATCCTTCTATAATTCATACTTTTAGAGCTTCCGATAACACCATGTTGAGTTTTTTTCATAATAAATTCCCTATTACACTTAAACTGTGAAGTTAACAATGCTTAAATTCATATCAGCTGATGGTTAAGGAAGTAAAGGAAGCAGGGCTGCCAATTTATAAGGTTCTTTTGTCCCTAAACAGTGAAACTCTGTACTTGTAATATGAATTGTGTAAAAAAAATTACCATGTATATAAAATTAAAATGCCTTTATTCTTAAGCGCTTCTCAGTATAAACTAATTTACAGAATTACCCACATTAAAATTAATATAACCAAACAAATACAAGAAATGAAGAAATATAATCTTTTGATGAAAGCTGAGGCCAAAAGGCTTTTGAACTGCAAGGGGAGGTCTTTATAAATCTGTGGGCCAAAATAGGAGAATCCCATTCTAATTGATTTTAGGAAAGTGGAGGAGAGTCTGCTGTTTAGTGCCCCGTCGAGTAATAGCTCCACAAATCATAATTCTCTCCGCCAGGTATTTTGGTTCGTGATGAGATAACAACCGATGGATGAGACTGCAGGTTTTGATCCTGCACACAGTTTCGGCTGGAATAAACCAGCAGCATCCTGAAAAGAGGAGATGTTCACTGCTGTATTTTGCAGCCCATTAAGCCTGCTCATATCCTCAAATGAAGCCGTCGCCGTATGCAAGAAAACATTAATACATCACTGACAACACCAAAGACTGAACCAACTGCAATTTTGACACCAACAGAATTGAAAAGACTCTGTATGACATGAACTATTATATCAAATGAATCCAACAAACCAATAAACTTTGTATCATTTTTCAATATGTATAGCCTCCGGAGTAACAAATTAAGTGGTTTAAATACATGAATTTTATGTAATCCAATTGGTTTTGGTTCGACACTGGAACCATCATCAAGCTTCATAAGGACATTGTCGCTTCTTGAGAAGGTCGTCAAAGTTCACACAAACAATATTTACTAAACATCGAAACATTAAAAACACGACATGCATGACTAGATACTACGCGACCGGCGGGTGTTTACGTCTATATTGCCGAGCACTATGATCTTATCAGCAACAGGTTGTTTGCAAGTTCTATTCTTCTCCCTTTCTATTATCTCTATTGTAGTGTTGTATATAAAATTGGATGCAAATGAAAGCTTATCGTTTAGCATGTTTTGTTTGTCTGACTTGACTGCCTTATAAATCTCGTTTTCTTCCAATTTGTTGATTTGAATCTTGTTTTTATTAAGATGTAGAACGGTCATGTTATTGTTGATATTAGAGTAGTTGTGATTGTTAAATGCTCTGCAAAAGTTTATGGCTGGGTGGACGTGGTTTTCTTGGGGATGTGTACCTTAAACCGTTTTGAGAAAGAGCGTGATGTCTGGCCTATGTATTAAATTACTATCACAATCACTGCAATTAATTTTGTAAACACCAGTTTTATCATACTTTGATGTAGGTGGGTGAGGACGCTCCTTTAACACAGATCCAAGTTTGTCAACCGATTTAAATGCCACTGTGATGTTGTTCTTGGCCATAATAGTTTGAAATGTGTAACTTAAATGAGTTGCGTAGTCGGCTGATAAAATCCTCTTAGGCTATTTGTATTTTGTTTGAATTGTAATGGTTTAAATACCTGCATTCAGTAATCCAAAATGTTGCTTGTGGCTACTATAGTTTCGATTCACAGAGAATCATCTTCAGGCCGTACAAGGCGTCGTTATTCATCTCCGTATATGAAGGTCGTCATTTAATAAATAAGTACATAGAACACGAACACACACGAAAACGTAGATTGAAAGACAAACATTTATCATAAAAAATACCGAGTACTCGGAGACAGGTGACGTGAGCAGGTGGAAGTTGTAGCTCGAACTATTTTGTTTCATTTTTATCTTTATTCAGATGTTTAGATATCAGCTTATCTACTATATTACTTTTGAATCCATTTTTCACAGCTATGTATTTAATGATATTCCTCTTCATAATCCTTTACATTCAGTGGTATTGTCAATAACCTGTGTACAAAACTGTTGTACGCAGCCATCTTTTAGGAGTATGGATGGTGTGACTCAGAAGGTTTGGTCAGTACAAGTATATCTTGAACTCAAAGTGGTCATGTTGTTTAGTCATGTTGCTGAGGTCGAGAAAGTTTCTGGAACAATCTTTTTCCTATTCCAGAGTAAATTGTATATTTTTATGGATGTTGCAAAGGTGTGTATTTAATAGGGTCAATTGTCTGCTGTTTCCATTAAAGAGGACGATGGTATCATCTACATATCTATGATAAACAACTATTCTATCCCTGTATCGATTGGCGTCTGTGAACAATGTTCTGTTTTCAGGTTCATTTAAAAATGCTTCGGCCAAAATGCTTGAAACAGGAAAACCCATGGCTAAACCTTCTTTTTGATTATAGAAGCTGTTTTGAAATTTAAAATACAGTAATTCTGTATCAATACACCATTATTTGTTAGTTTTATCAAATCATCTATTGCATCAGGTGAAAGATTAGTGTTATTTAATACATTCAGATTGAGAATGTCTATTGTATTTGTATTGTTTCGTTAACGAGGATGTTTGTATATATGTTCACAATATTGAATGATGCTAGTCTTTGGTTATAATTATTGACAGTGATTTAATTATTTTAACCAAATCTAGTCTATTTTTAAGGCTATGGTTATTCTCTAAAACAATTTCTTTTCTGATTATTTTATCTAGTTTTTTTTTGCGACTATACGCTGGTGAAGGCATAAAGTTAACAAGAGGTCTTATAGGTACATCAGGCTTGTGGATCTTTGGTAGTCCTCGGAGTACTGGGGCTTCCAGGTTCGTGACTTTTAAAGAATTTATTTCAGTTTTTGAAAGTAAATGTTTGCTTTGAGAAATAGCTTGGTTAATTAATTTTGCATTATTGGCTGTGGGGTCTTTGTGTAGAGTTTCAATATTGTTATTTTTTATGAAGCTTTCAACTTTGCTGACATAGCCTAGTCGTCTTTGTAAAGGATTACGATGGAGTTGCCCTTATCAGCTTTGGTTATCACGGCATTATGCTCGGCAAGTTTTGTCCTGTCGCTTGTCAGGGCATGTCACAATGTCTTGAACCTTTCATTGTACCTCTTTGTTCTCGCAGGATTTTTGCTATGTCACCCCTATGCTATGTCAGCTTTGTTGCCCATAATAACTCGAGCTGTTTCTTGAACATCGTTTGATTTAATGTCTTTGATGGCTGCTTCTAAAAGTTCTGTTACTAAATTTTGTTTCTTGGTGTTTGGAAAATTAAAGTTCAGACCCTTATTTAATAAATTCATTTCATCCTTATTAAACTCTATTTTTGTGTAATGTACATCCCTATAAAAGAATTTATGAGAGCATTTAATTATTTAATTACATCTACTTCGAGTGTTCCAGTGTGAATCTATTTCAATCATTAAATTGTTAACTTACACGTGCAATTGGTTCAACAGTTCAACGTGTTTCTTAAATAATAGCTTGTTCAAAACATTCTTTTTGAAGTATAAATGTTTAATTTCATTTTTTATCCAAGTAACTTCAGCCTGTCTTTTAGCTTTCAATGCAGGTTTTGATTTGCTACTGACTCTTACATTTACGTAATGTGGAATGTTATTCTCTAAGCACATTTTATTGAATTTTATGTTTTCTGATGTTTTACTCAGTTTTAATTTTATGTTCTTGTATTGGTAGGCTAGTTTTGCCTGCTCAACTAGCATGTATTCCAAAAGTTTGGATTACATAAAATATATTTATCTATTTAAACCACTTATATTATTACTCTTCACATAATTTATCGAATTACATGTGAGTTAGAATGTAAAAAAAAATTAAATTTGCTTGCAGAAACTGACTAAGTTTGAGGAGTCTACCGGAATCTACTTTGACCACATAAGACTGCTGGCTCGTGCATTTACTGACCGAAGTATGGGATATACACATCTCACATTGTAAGTTCTGAGTTGTTATTAAGTAAAGTAGAGCTCCAATTATCCTAACTCCAACCATCTGTATCCTCTGAACAGAACTCCATATCACTCCACTCCTTTCAATGACCCAATTTGCTGATTCACAAACTCGTTCAAGTGTATCCAGCCAGGTTCATGCCAAATTTCATCAAATTCAGGAAAAAATTACCTAAGTTATTGTGTTCACTGACACATACATATACAAGTTTTAATAAATATTGTTTTTGACCTCTGGGAACATAAAAATGAATAAGTAGGTCCTGGGTCTATGTCTTGCCGTGCCATTGGCGGTAACAGCTTCTTCCCTTTAGATAAATTCGCTAAAAAGGAAAACTCATTTATTTTTACTAACATGTCTCTTGAAAAACCCAACTAGCCTATCCAGATTTTTGGATGGAGTTCGGACAGTTGGATTTCTAGTGTACATCTAAAAGTTTGTTCACCTGTCTTTACCAAATATATATTTTCCAAAGCAAATATATTCACTGTAAGGCTTAAAATCAAATCTTTTTTATTCCATAGTCATTAATTATAGTACAATGATAAATAAATAAAATAAAATTGTTTATATGTTGCGTCGACGTATAATACTCCTCAAGAATAATGTAACGATGAGACAGAATAATCTTCTATTTTATAAAAACAATGTTTTATTAGAATATTCTTAATTAATGCTTTAAAGTCTTTTTTACTACAACAGTTTTTTTTTTTTTTTAACTAGCCTTTTCAATTAGGTTCTTGGAATTGAACATAGGTATTCACTTTACAGTGTTGTTTACTTACTTAACAGAATTATTTTTTTATTTGTTACTTTACATTACTATTTTGTACCAATGAGGTTCAATGATTGTGAGAAAAGAAGTAAAATTGTAATGCTTTGAACATCAACATATCTGCTATTAAGGCCAATTTAAGTATTATAAAATGAATGAGTGGTTGGTACAATAAACGTTGCATCACAATAGACAATGAGAGGTTTTAAAGAAAAACATAACCTCTCTTAAACCTTATGAGTAGTAATTGTTAGTAATTAAAAAACGGTCGTAGGTAAAGTAGTATACACAACCTGCTTAATTAGCCTTAAATAATGCTCGTACCTTAAATTTTCTGCTGTCTAGTGTATTAATGACAATTTTTATGCGATCGTTGTGTTAACTACTACTAATGGTAACTCTATAACCCTATCTAGTAACTTATTGAACGATTCGGTTGCAATATATTAAAAGCTAGCCTGAAAATTGGCATACAGGCACTGAACTGTTCTTAACTCTTTACCATTTCTTGTGGCATAATGGTAAACATCCTTTGCAACAAAATATCACAGTTAATTTTTATTATTGAAATACATTGGAAGATGCATGCTAAGGGCATCACAGACAATTTGTTAAAAATAAAATTACAATGAGGTGAAACATTACTTATCAGTTTTTTTGTTTTAATCAAAATGTTTTCAAACAAGGAGTTACTTGTTTATTTATTTATATAATTAATTTATTCATTAAATTAGAAATTGTCAATCTCATGGCTCGTTTTTCTTTGCAGAGGATCGAATCAAAGACTAGAGTTCCTTGGAGACACAGTCCTGCAGCTGATCACATCTGAATTCTTGTACAAGCATTTCCCTAAACATCATGAAGGTCATCTGTCGGTAAGAGTTGCAATTATTACAACATTGAAACATATGATCAGTCATGTGTGTTCCGTTTTTGACTTTAGGGAGTTGAAGACATCCAATTCTTAAGTTAAACTTGTAACCGGTTAAACATTATGGATCCAGTCACTAACAACGTGTGTTGCTGTCAATCGCAGATTTTTTTCCTGTACACACAATAACCAAGACTAATTGAAAGTACAATGTACTGTAAGTTGTAGTCATTAAATAATCAAAACATCAATCTAGACAATTTTGGCAGATTTTTTTTGTTGGCAGTAAAACTCTCTGTGGTCATTCAACTATGTTTCCTTTGTAAACTTAATTCAAATTTTGTGGTTCCAATAATTATCAACATTGCCAAGTGCTGACTGTTTTGTCTTGCATTGTTCAGAGGAGCCCTCACTAGTTAGACCGTTCCTTTACACCTAAAATTTGTTAGACTAGTTGCGGAATCCACAACATTTTTGTTGGTGTATCCAGGCTTTTTGTCCCACCTTTTTGCCAGCATTGAACAGTTGAAAGGCTGTAAGTAACGGTACTTCTACCTGTCCCTTTCTTGTAGAACTACAACCACAATCCCAGAAACGCAGAACATGGTATTCTGTGTAGAGGCCCCAATCCCAGAATCCCGGCTGGTTTTTGATGCTCTGAAATCCCAATACAACCACCTTTTAATCCCAAAATTAAGAAAATTGTAATACCTATTTTTTAAATTATTTTTTTCTAGTTTGAGGGGTTTTACCATTGACTATACACAGAATAGACTTCCCATGTAATGTAAAATTTGAAGCAAACGTGGTGCAATCTGTTGAGATGGTCACCAACTAATGACAATATTCTGTGTTAAGTGATAAATCAATCATCTGTTTGCTATGATACTGCATTGGTTTTAATTAATATTCAACCCAATACACTAGTAAACTCTGGTGAGATGGTCCTGAACTTCATCTATTTTCTTGGCTTCAAACTTTCATAGCACATGGGAAGTCTATTCTGAGTATAGTCAGTGGTTTAATTTTACATTTCCGTCAGTTTATATCCTGCAAACATTAATCTTGATAAAAAAAAATCTTGAATCTTTTATAAATGAAAACTATAACCATAATTATTTAACACAATATCAAAATGATTTACAACTGCCCATTCATAGACTTACCTCACTTGAAACCCTTCCACAATATCTAGGGAAAAAACTGTATAATAAACTTCCTGAAAATATTAAATCATTAGAATCTCTTGAAAAAATACAAAAAAGAAGTTACCAAATTGCTGCTTAATAAAGGGTATTACAAGGTAATGATTTTTAAATTATGTATATATTTGATTTCTTAGGATGTTGTATAGTTATTATAGTTTTATGTATTTTAATTGTCCATGACCATTTCACCTGTTTCCCAGCTATGCTGGATCTGTAAAACGTTGTGTGAAAATAAATTATTTGACTTGACTTGACTTACGGAAAGTAAATAAAAATATGTCTAATAACACGTGAAACATATTGTTACTGATAAAATTAAAGGCTAACCTTATCCAACCACAGTTGCTGGTATGACAACTAGTTTCGTTTCTTAGAACTTTGTCAGGTCATTGTATGCAACCACATTATCTATTAATACATTGTGGTATGTCTAAAGATATAATACTGTAAAAATCACAATCGTCAAAACTAGTCATGTTGATCAAATTATTAAAATGGAATAAAAAGGGATAAAACTGGTTAAAACTGTAAAGGCTGGCCAGCACTGTCACTGACTAAATAAAACTGACGTTGATTTATATAAAACTGATAACATATATTTACTTTTATACGGTTTACATAAGTAAGAGTAAGTAATACAAAAAAATGTGAGTGGTGATTGATTTTGATTGGGTGTCCTGTAAGTAAGCGGACCTAACCCCAGAAAATGGTTCATAGGCCAGAATAAGGATAAAATCTAGAATAAGCTTTTAAAAAAACACTTAATTCATTTCTTATATCTTTCAGTTTGTCCAACTGATCTATATGAAACTTGGTATGCGTTTAGAAGTGGAAGAGACCTATATTAAAAAATAATAAGTCGGTAAATCAATTGGATTAAAGACTCTGGATTGAGACCCCTAATTCTGTTGCTCTTTTGATGGACAGAATATAATTCAGCACATTGGCTATTCCTTTTCTTTGCTTTTCCCCGCTGTTTCACTGTTTCAGCGAATGTGTTAAAAAACATTAGGTACAGGTCGTGGCAAAAAAAAACTAATTATTTTCTGCAGCTCCCTGTTCTCCGACAGGTCTTCTGAGGGTGTTGGGGGTAGGCTCTTTGGAAAGCTTACTCACGCCCGTTATCTGTAGTCATAGAACAGTGGTACTCTGAGCTTTGTGCACGTTTGTTATCGAGTCATATTGAAAAAGTAATGATTCAGTCATTGCAACTCAGCAGCAGTTCTGTGCATTCTATAATTAGGGCTACATGAAGAAGTTCTGTCGTATAGCACAATCATTCGGTGGGTTACTAGTTACTAACTTTATAACAAAGGCTTCTACGTTTAAAAAGAAGCTTCCAAAGTCAGATTGGATGCCAGACAACTAACATTCAACAGAGTTCGTGCTGCTGTGAAAACAGTCCATTTAGGCCAGCCTGAAAACAAGCAGCTGCTTTGAACATGTCTGACCGCTCGGTTACTCAAATTTTTTTGTTTGATTTTAATTCTCATTCCTACAGTTTAATTGTTATCAATCTTTTTAATTTGTTGATTATCTATACCCTACAGATAATCCCTACGGAACCTCTCCACCTCGAACTAATTGAAAGAATGCATTGAACTGAAGCATGAGTCGCAATGACTGAATCATTAAATTTTTCAAACAACTTGATTACAAACTCATGTAGCTCTTGCGACCACTGCTCTATGACCAAAGGTAATGGCAGCGTGTAGGCTTCCAACGATCCTACCCCCACCACCCTGAGACGACCTGTCGTTGAACAGCACGCTTCAGAAAATAGATAGTTTTTTTTTGCCGCACCCTGCACATTTGAATGTAAGCTTCTTCATGAATGGCAAAATTTTCAAAAGAGCGGGTGTTCACAAAAGCTTAGTACAGTTTAAATCTCAAGCCATTACTTTTCAATGTACGTCTCCCTCTGTAGATTTGACATTTAAATCTTATCACAATAAAGGAATTATGTTTTCTACTAACTGTTTATCATTTCAGCTCTTGAGGAGTGCTCTCGTCAATAACCGAACACAATCCATTGTGTGTGATGACCTCGGTATGGCTCAGTTCACCATCTCCTCCAACCCAAAAGCTGAGCTCAAGACAAAAGATCGAGCCGATCTGTTGGAAGCCTTCCTTGGTGCCTTATATGTTGACAAAGTGAGTATGTTCTCATCACATTCGCTTCACTTCAGTGCCTTCGAGGGAGTATTCTACGTTTCACACTCCTTTTGCATTATTACAGGTCTTATACGAAAAACTGATATTTTCAAGGGGTTAGAACATTGTATTCTTTAGTTTTAATTACATTAAATCTGTGACTATCTGTACTAATAATTCAACATGTGAAACAGATCACAAAGTCATCACTTTCGTACACCTGAGATTCAAATTATGTGTAAAAATCCATCAAGAAATTACCTATTTTTTATTCAACCTTAATTAATATTGTTTTGGTGTTTATAAACTTCATTTTAAAATTGTTGTCCAAAGCAACCAGAGGCAGTTCTATAGTCTTCTTAATGTAAACTATTCATATTTGTTCACATTTCGCAGAAGCACCCATGAAATTGAGCGGTTTTATCTTAACATTATTTAATTATTTTTTAACATATTATTTAAATTTTTAATCTACAATTTTAAATGGAAACAATATTTTTGTGTAGGGATGGATAACGTACAATACAATACAATACAGTACAATACGTACAATACAGTACAATACAATATTCTTTATTGTTAATTACTGTAAAATTTTACAGTAATTAAAATAGTAACATGTTTCTGAGTGAAGGGGAGTGGAAAATGTAGTGATTTCATTACATGTCTTTTCAAAGACTTGCATTTACATTTTAAACTTAAAACCTCTGGAGTGGCTTCTAAAAAGTGAGTGATAACCTAGAATTCAACCCAAACAGTTTCAGCTTCTACCATTTTTTTTACTGATTACTGCATAAGAGTTCAACTTTATGTGATGATCAGTACATAAATGGAAAAAAAAACATCACTACCGACAGCGCCTCAAAGCCCAACATCTGCTGTTTTATGTTTAAATCACTGTAATGTTTGACGCCTATTCTATACTCTATGTTCAAGAATAAAGTGTTCTGATTCTGATGAAAACTAGCCAATTAGATGAATATGTCCTGCAAAACAATATAACATTTAATCAAGTCATATTATTCATTGAACAATTATTTTAAAGAAAGTGAACATTTCAATAAAACTCAAAATCGTTGTAAAAATATTTCTTATAGGCTAAACTGAAATCAATAATTTATCACACGTTAACATAATACATTGCAAGCTTGCTGATGATTGACGTTTAAAACAATGCTATCAGCTATTTCCTGATGTACTGCATTTAAATATCAACAGCTGATCTTATGCCTTTGTTCATGTCGAATACGGCTTCTATAAGGATTACATAACATAAAATCTTTGCAGATTCCTGTGAAATTTTACTTTATGGATATTGGCATCACCTTGCAAAATTCGAAAATGATTGCTTCAGCCGTCTATGATCAGTTCGCGTATGATAAAATGCATAAGAGCTGAAGTTTAAAATCTTCACTTGCTCCACTCGGATATGAATTTAAATATATTTTTCTGTTGCAGGATTTGGACTTTTGTAAAACCTTCTGTGATGTCTGTTTCTTCCCACGATTGAAAGAGTTCATTCTAAAGCAGGATTGGAACGATCCCAAGTCAAAACTACAGCAGTGCTGCCTTACTCTGCGTACTATGGAGGGTGGAGAACCTGAAATCCCAGTCTACAAGTCAGTTACCCATAATACTAGTGAAGTGTTGGTTGTAGTTTTTATCAATTTGGTGTATGTTTTATCAGAAGGGTGTCCACATTCTGGAAAGTCAGGATTAGTTATGGAAAAAGATTTTGGTCATTGAAAGTACAATACAATACAATACAATACAATACAATATTCTTTATTGTTAATTCGTCAAGAATTACAATAGTGTCATTTTACCCCACGTTCTCGCATCCTTGAACTTTTTCATAAGCTCTGATAGATTTTAAAATTTTTCCCCCTCCAAACGATCATCTGATATGATGCCATCAAGTATCTTGTTCCACGCTTTTTGCAAAGTTTTTCCCTTTACCTTGTTCCAGTATTGGGTGCTCCAATATACCACCTTTCATTGCCACTGATTTTTTTAAGGCATCATTGATTGTCTTGTTGCCACTGTCATTTTCTTGGAAAGTATGTCTCAACAAAAAACCTCTGTATTGTCTCTTCAGTGTTTCTATGACTCCCTGGTCCATTGGTTAGATTAGGCTCGTTACAGTTGCTGGCAGAAATCTCAGAGTTATTTTACAATCCTTCATATCTTCTGGATGAGTTAGAGCTTTGACGACCAATTGATTGATTGATTGATTCTGTCAAGGTGGACCTTGTCCTGTTGCACGTCAGCCACTTATGGGCTTTTTGTGCTCCCCGCTTGGTGCGTCTTGACCACCAACAAGATGGCTTTCAAACGGAGATTGTTAGACAACACTCTCAGTTTCGGACAAAACTGTTGTGAAACCATTCCTCGAATAGCTCGTTGGAATCCATTAATTGCTCTGAGCTCTATAGTACACTTGAAGGTTGTTGGAGAAATATTTTTTAGAGCTCTGGGCTTTACAACCTTTCCAATGTACATCAATGGAAGCCTTTCCAATGTACATCAATGGAAGCCTAAAGAATTGCTGCGGTTAATAGAGATTCTCTATTTGATTCTCTATTTGCATTTTTTGGCCAGGCACAGAACTTTCTTTTACACAGGCTAAATATTTTTTGGTATTTATGTAACCCTCCCTTAAAATTCTGTTTTTAAAACATCCACTACATCTTAATCCACTGACAACTTCTTTCCAGATAAATTTAACTGGCGAATCCCATGTAGCGATTCTTAAACCTGTCAATCCACCCGTTATGGTGCAACAAATCCATGTCCATCTATGCCAAGCCTTTTCCTAAAGAACATGGTTATTTATTGGGGCTACTTTTTCTCTTTGTTGTGCAAACCATATAACAATGCTACATTAACGTTTTCAAAATCAGAAGTCTTCAAAGTCTTAGGATTAGGAACTGTTAGGGAATGTTGCAAAAGTTTTCCTTACTTTTAATCCAGTCTGCAACTGTTGAGATAGGCCTACCAACGTTGCAATCTGCAACGCATTCATCAAAATTTCCTCTTCATTGACATTAAACAAATTGTAAAACTATAAAAAAACAGTAAACCTTTTGTAACAAACGTGACGGGCAGAAATAGCTTTATATTTAAGTCACCTCAATTACAAGACATAAACGTGCAGTTGCAAA
This sequence comes from Macrosteles quadrilineatus, assembly GCF_028750875.1. NCBI lineage: Eukaryota > Metazoa > Arthropoda > Insecta > Hemiptera > Cicadellidae > Macrosteles > Macrosteles quadrilineatus. The sequence continues at coordinate 12,829,052 of NW_026542600.1, forward strand.
GGTTTACAGTGCACTGATAAGTATATAACACTGGCCACAGTGATATGGAAAGTTTGCGTGGAATGAGCAGGTAAGGAAGGGTGTGTCAGTCCTTGGGGTGGGAGACTCTTAGAAGGTCAGTGGCCACCACTATCTCATGTCATGCCAATGCTGGGCCACGGCCGACAATCTCTGTTGCTCATCTTATTTTCCAATTTATTGAATGTATTACCGTTTTAGTTAACCCCAGTTTCGGTTTAACGGGTTGAATAGGATTTTACTGTATTATTTATTCCTCATTTCATAATCACCCATGACCGACAAAATTGATAGCATCTCCCGCAATCCTGAAGACATTGTCACCCGTGATTGCGCTGAAATTTTGAACATCTTGTGCAATCACAGATTAATCTTTATTTTTTCCATTGATAGCTCGACCCTTGATTATTGCACTGATAAATTGAAAACAACAATTTCCATTTCCATCAATCCTCGGTTTCGGGTTTTTTGCTAAAAACTGTTAAAACAGACAACTAACTTAAGTTATTTAACTAAATTGGAACTAAATTGGGAAACAGAAAATAGTGAGATTTACTCAATTTTATATTATTGTTATAAAACATTTTGTTGTGAAGACTTGTACACCAGCTGTCCATATTTTGTCAGACCCTGTATTTTTTATTGGCTGTTACTATTGAAGAGTCCTCGAATATCCTATAATATTTTATATCCATAAGCATCAAGCAATAACGTCACATAACCATTTTCAGAGTGGTTGAATGCATGGGACCAACGAATACCCGGATTTACTCAGTCGCCGTCTACTTTAAAAACCAGAGACTTGCGAAATCCTCTGGTCACAGCATTCAGCAGGCCGAAATGAATGCTGCCAAGAATGCCCTGAAAAACTCAGAAGGTCAGTTTAGTAGTTAAGAAACAATCTTCTTACAGTAGACTCCCTCTAGTTCGGCTTCGGTTGGATCGGCCGCCGGATGGTCCGGCCTGGTCTAAGGGGGACAAGTCACATCGTCACGGGGGAATTGCCTTCGACAGGATTTAACTTGAATGTTTAGTTTCCGGCCAGAGAAGTAAACAATTCATGTCAGTTTAGTTGACGGGTGCTTCTATGGGTGAATTGTTGCATATTACCTATGTAAAACTATGTTACATAACCTCAAAAATACCAAGAACATTTTATAAATAGTTTCTCTTCGGTCTAATAAGTTGAAATGCAGTGTATAATTAAATATTTCGGACCATTTTTTTATGCGGTAGGTTCTCCCATTATTATTTTTGAAACACCACAGTTTATTTGACAAAAATAAATTAAAGCAAAACAAAGAAATAGCCATCGTTAGCTTCAAGGTCAAGCTATCCGCTTGCACTGACAATCATCTGTTCTTTACACAACTGATGTCTGCTGTGCACTTGTTTGCTATCTCACAAACAGTTTGTGATTGGGTGATTAGTAACCATTTTTTTCTGTTCTTTACGTGATTTATTGTTGTACGTTCAGTGTTGTGTAATTTTTGTTTTGCTTGAGTAAGCGTGATTTTAACGTTACAGTTTTTATTACTGAACCAAGGTTATTGACTTAACATATCACGATTGCGCAATACTATGATTTGTATTTTGATTATGTAAAATGCACTACATCCGGTTAGTCCGGCCGTTTTGTAGTTCGGCCAGTGGTCCGGTCCCGAGGTGGCCGAACTAGAGGGAGTCTACTGTATTCACATTACACAATTTGACCACGTCTTTCCCTTAGTCTTAGTCATAGTAATAGTTCTTTATTCATTTTTTGTACATAGTCTGTACAGTAAATAGCGTCATATATAATACAATACTAAAACTAATTAAAACCTACTTTTTACAATTTACTAAGCAAAAATGAAAAGTAATGACAAAAATGTTTATATCTACAGTAGGTTGGGAGGTGGAAAATTCTTCTATGGAGTAAGGGGCCAGTTGTATCAAATATTCAAATATTCTAGTTTCAGCAATTTCCTGAACTTTTTTAAATTATTTTCTCTTATGTTTTCTGGAATGTATTTAAGAAAATTATATCCTATGTAGGTTGGTTTCTTTTAAAAAAAAACTTAATGTATGTGGCAGGATAACCTCATTTCTCTTTCTTAGACTATACAAATGAGCCCAGTTGAACAATTCTTTGCAATAAGAGTAGTTTCAATAATAAATTGCCCGTAAACAGGTAAAATATTTAGATTTTTTGAAATGTCCTTTTGCTGATGCATCATACTCTAACTTGATGCAAACTTGATGCTCTAACTTGAACCTTATAATTATTACTTACTTACTACTGGCCATTAGTATCACAAATGGTACTAAGCCTTGCCTACACACTGCCTTCAGCCTTTTATGTCCTGGGCCTGTTCTTCATTTCATCCCAGCCTCCTTAGGTCCTGGTGTACTTGGTCCCTCCATCTGAGTTTCGACCTGCCTGAAGGCCTTCTGCGTTCTGGGCTGTTCCTCTAGACATTACTGATGGTGGAGTCTACATCTCGTCTTAGGACATGACCTGCCCCATAATACGTTGACTCCTTACTTCAGCCTACTTATAGCATCCTTCTAATTATTATAACTCTTTATTGTATAGGCTATCATACCTTAGAAACACCATTTAATTTATTTGTGGCTATAAAACATTGAGACTGGCCCCAAGGCCAACCACCATATTACGAAGATAGTTCGTCAACTACCATCGTAGATTGGGTTAGCCTACTTAGTTCTTCCACACTCTTCATTTGTGTCAGATCATGTATTTGGAACTTGTCGGAAAATGGTGTAATTGAGCAACAACCAATTTCAAATTCAAACATTCAAACTAATGTTTATGTAGGTTCTTAGCCTATACTATCTTTGTTAGGTTTGAATTGGATTTGCTTAACAGAACATAATACCTATTGCCCATTTGTAAAACAGAAATCAATGAGATGTGTAACCTAAATTACAGTACTTACATTCAGAGACGTAGTACACAAATTATCACGTAAAATCTACATATCATAACTAAGCTATAAGAATGAAATTCTACAGCATGCACAACATCCATCAAACCTAGAATATTGAGAGCGCAGGGTTTGTTTACACTCACGGACCTGTTCCAAAATCTGTTACCTCATTTTTGACCAAATGGTTAAAAAAGTGGTTTCATATTCAATAAACCGGAATATAAAATTTTATCTTTCAAAATTTAGATTTAACTCATTTTTATTTGCAAGCTACGCTTAAAAATAATTATAAAAAAATCCTTACCAGTTTGCCCCCCCTCCTATATCTGACGCTGCTTACAGTGTTTACAAATGTTTGTTCTTAAAATTGTTTTAATTCAAAAATTGATGGAAATAAAATTTCATTCTTTGGGAAGTATCAATAAATAAATAACTAATGTTGGTGCCCTAATCATATTGACTTGAATTGTTACAGGGTTATTTCCCCAGCTCGATCATCAGAGACGGGTCATATCTAAGACAATGAATCATCAGAAGCAGGGGGGCAATACAAAGACATCTCCATTATCCACTAAAGACACCAAGGGTGATGTGTTCTCTAAAACAATTCGATCCAGGACACCACCCCTGGCATACAGAAGCAGAAATAAATCACCGAGTCCGAAGATGAGTTCTGAGAAAGAAGAAAAAAAAGAAGAACCTGTGATATGTAAACCTTCTACCAGTAAAGTGGCTAAAGACACCAAGGGTGATGTGTTCTCTAAAACAATTCGATCCAGGACACCACCCCTGGCATACAGAAGTAGAAATAAATCACCGAGTCCGAAGATGAGTTCTGAGAAAGAAGAAAAAAAAGAAGAACCTGTATCATGTAAACCTTCTACCAGTAAAGTCAGCCCAAAAGCAACAGATACCAGTGCTTCAAGACTACCGAGAAAAAGATCACAAGAGGGTGGAAAAAGAAAAAAATCACCCTCGCCAATACCTAGACCAAAGCAAAAGAAACTTGAAGATAAGGACAGATCAGGAGTAGGAAGATCGTCCCCAATAAATGGGCGTTTAAAATCAAACCCTATGCCGGTTGTGGCGACGTCCACAAGAAATTATAGGACGGTGGTTGATACACATGTATCAAGAAAATCAAGAAGAAGTAGATCTCCTGTTGGCCGAGATGTGCACAGGAGAAAACTTAGAAGTATTTCTAAGGAAACCGAATCCAGAAACAAGAACTTGACAAGTAATCGCTCTAGAAGGAGCAAATCAAAGTCACCCAGGAGCGTTTCATATTCAACTCGTGGAAGGAGAAGTCCAGTCCCTCGTAGACACAGATCTCCGAAGATCCCTTCCAGGAGCATTAACTACAGGAGCAGGTCTCGTTCTCCTCGTAGCCCTCCAAGAAATCAGTATTCAGATAAAAAGGATTTAAAAAAGAATATGTCAGACTTTTTGCTGGGAAAAAGATCTTCCCCTGGCATAGAGACAAGAAAAGCTCAAAATTCAACTTCATGGTTGTTTGATATAATGTATGGAAAATGAAAAGATCATACTTAAGAGCAGCTTTAAAGAGTCAATTGAACAATTTTGTATCAGTTGCTCTATTTACATATTTCTAACTGTGCCATAATTTTACTATGTAAGATATAGTCAAACCTTGCCTTAGGTCATATAATATGTAAATTTTGTACAGTTTTTGTAGCATTTTGTTTGCGTAAAATAATTATTACCATATGTTTTTATAAGTTGTCATATGTTCCTACTTAATGTGAGAAGAGTTGTGAGTTAAAAGTTTTACTTTTTGATGAAGTATTTTGTTAGAAATCTGTTTATGTACGAGACACAATTGCAGATAATTTGCTATGGCGATGTGTTGTAACAATTTGATATCATTGTTTACTTTAGTTTTACATGACTTTTTTAGTATTTATAGGATTGCGACTGACTGCCTTATAACAAGTTCTAGATTAAAGATTACAGACTTTTATTAGTCTTTAGGGATATACAAAGAATGCATTTGACATTGTGTTATTAAATAAAAATCTTTTTGCAAAACTAAATGCAGTAGACCCTCTATAATCCGGCGCTATTTCACTCAGACACTCCAGTAATCTGGTGTCTTTTGACAGGTGTGGTCTTCCACGATCGAGGCAAGATTCTGATTATCTCCCGCAGCCTTGTAGACATAATCATCTTCTCCCGTGGTTACAAAAATGTCAAGGTTGACTTGCGTGACTGCGGCAAATTCATTAACATCTCCTACGGTTGTGTGGACATTATCCGCAACCACAGCAAAATTCTGATCAGCTCCCGCGGCCGTTAAGACATTATTACTGTCTCCCGCTGTTAGGTAAATTTCATAGCCGTCAGATTCAATTGTGGCAAAATTATGAGCATCTCTCACAATCCTGTAGACATTATTATCGTCTCCTGTGGTCATGGAAACGCCATCGTCATGTGTGAACATGTCAATAGCGGTTTCCATGACCGCAGGAGACGATAATAATGTCTACAGGATTGTCAGAGATGCGGTTTCCGATGGTGCGATCTTTGCAGACGTGTTTTGTTAATTTTAATTGTTTATATTGACATTATAGTAATCCCCGGCATTTTCACTTATACGTCAGTATCATATCATGTCCTATATCTGCCAAATTACTGAGAGTCTACTGCATTATGAGGGACAGATTTATCCTGGCCAGTTTCCAACACAAATGTTGTACACGTTCTTCCCATTTTTTCTTATTTATTTGAATTCCCAGTAGTTTAACAGAACTTTCAGACTTGTATGATTTTTCCATTTACAACTTTTCTGGTATTATCACATTTAGAACTGCTGTTAGTACATTATGGTGAAGTCATGCTTATTTTGTTCGTTATGTTCACTCTTTTGAGATCACCTACGAAGTTTTTTTAGGTTGACACTTTCATTATTCACATATTTTTATATTAACACTGAATACATAACACATAATATTATTTACATATTACATACAGGCGTACATAAAAAAAAACGGAAGTTTTGCTGCCCCACCCTGTATTATTATTTACATCATCCAGTATGCCGGTATGGATTACATAATAAACTGTTTAGTTAATAAACACAAAATACATAATAGGTTTTACAGTATGTCTGATGATAATGCAATATTTTTGGTGCTGTATTGATAAACACTTGACGTGAATTAGCATATTATTGTATATTTTAGTTTAGTTATAATCCTGAAAATGCCATCTGTCTTCGCGAATTTCCCTATAGGGAGGTAGCTATTTTTATCTAAGCCTTAAAGATGTGACAAAGAATTATTTATTTTATTTATCTTTTTATTTAATAAACAAAAGTACTTAATCAGATTCACAATACAGTATGTTCGTTTGTTTTACATAATAACATTTGCAGTTAACATAATTTTTTTAATACATGACATAATTTACATAATACAGCGGTATGTTTTGAATAATAAATTCAATTATATATATTTTTTCTTACCGTCTACGCAATCAGGGGGCAATACTGCATTACAGCCATTTTGTAGATAGCCCCATCTTGAGGTGCATAGTGGTACAATAAACTATGGTCTTATTACACTAAACACGAGAAGTCTTCTTTTCATTCCGTCAGTGGTTAAATAAATATTAAACATTTAGTATTTATTTAACCACTGACTAAAACCATTCTCTTAGTGCAATTTACATAATGCAGTATGTTAGTATGATTTACACAATGCATTGTTAAACCTCGATAAACTATTAATTCAATTTATTATTATTCATTACATCACATGAATCTAATTAACCAATTGAATTTGACATACAATAGAATCAAACAGCTGATTTCAAGATGGTAACTATGAAATACTACCTACATTTCAATAAGATGTTTCGCTTTTAAATTCACTGTTATGCCCCTGAGCTGGAGATAACTATTTTAAGTCTTATTACTTACATCGTGAGCTCAAAATATTTTATAGTGAGTCTCAGTACATGTTTCGATACTACTGTGTCATCTTCAGCCAAGCACTAGTGAAGATTTTTCTACCAAATGTTTTTTGTGATAAATGAGTAGCGTCGAAAAGTGTTGTACCATAAAATATTTTGAACTGATGACGCAAGTATTAAGTCTTACAATATAATCCATCCAATCACCAAATTTTAAGTGGATCGAGTGATCTCAATTGAGTTGAAGTGATTTTATATCCAAAGTTCTAGTTATAAAACAATGATTGTTATTTCAAGGTTAGATATTTAAGACAGCATTTATTCAATGTTTTTTACCAATAAAATAATTTTGTTACATTTCTGTATTCTTTTCTGAGTAACCTCTAACCAAGTGTTATGCAAGGTTCTACTTCAGAATTCTGTTTGTTATTTTGTGTGTTTGAATATTGAAGATACACAGACTAGGCTGCAAAATATAGAGAATACAACCATCTGTATTCTTATTTAAACAATTTGTCTACTTAAATCATTCAAAATTTTAGTACTCAAATTATGTAGGTACTTCGAACATAAATATATATTTTTTAACTGTTATTAACAGCCTGGATGTTGTCTTGATGACCTCAGCCAAATAGACTGTTAAAGAGCTTTTAGTTCTGTAAAATTTATCCTACTATCATATAAGTTACAAATATGCTAGTAGTCATTTGAACATCTACAATATTAATCTTATTGAACAAGAGTCATTTAGTCATCATGACCTGTCTCTGTCTCATGCAACAGTGGCTATGGTGAGCGCCTGCCCAACATCGGCCGTACAAAGTACATTATACTGACTTTACATTGTCATAATAAACTAATATATATATTTTAAAAACTAATATACAGGGTGACACAAAGGAACCGGATGTTTTTTAGATACTGATGGTAGTACATAGTAGTTAAATGGAATAAAATGGTTTTAATACTGTACATAGTGAGGTAAGCATTTGCCATTTGTTACAAAACAGCCATTTTTTGAAAATGACGTCATGCATACGGCGGCCATGTACTTCTCTACAAATGTTCATTCTGGTCTGAAACTCGGGTCAGCAGGTATTGTTCAATGCCATATTGTATCTTCTGTGATTGCCAACTTCAAATCCTCTAGAGTGCGTGGTTTGTGAGCACAAACACGCTCCTTAAGAAACCCCCAAAGCAAGTAATCACCAGTGGACAAGTCAGGTGACCTTGGCAGCCACGCTATGCCACCAAAGCGAAAAAAAACCTTTGTTAGGAAATTTTCATTCAATACTGCTCTCACTCTGTCGATGTTCTCGTGTGTTCTCGAAGTTCTAACAAGGCCTGGTGGTTTCTTTCTTGTTATATTCCTAGTTTTTCGGGACCTTGAAACCCATCTTAATAGTGTATTTTGGCTTGGAACGGTTCCATGGCGTTCAGTATTAAAATGTCGACTATATTCCCGCTGGATTTGACGACGGATTCACCATTTTGGACCAAAGTATTTTATGCGAAAACGTGATTAGAGTCCAAAGAGCCATTTCAACAAAAATGTCAAGCCTCACTGAAGGTAATGACATACCCTCAATCTTCCTACCACGTGTTACAACAATGGAACAGCTGTTTAAAAAACGTCCGGTTTCTTTGTGTCACCCTGTATATTGGTCAGTCGGTAGCATCACGGACTTGAGGGCCAAGGTAGCAATGTCATGGGTTCAGATCCTGGTGTCTGCCTCTTCTTTTTACCTTATACCGTGGCAACAAATTTACCCACAACCACAAGCTAACTAGGTTATGATGTGAAAAATGAAGTGAGAGTCTGTAACCCATTACTGCGGTTTATTATTATTATTTTGTAGCATTACTGGCCATTAGTATTGTCCAGCCTCAAAGGAATAATGAGTAGCACCTCGGCCTCAACTGAAAAATCTCAACAGCTAAGATGATTTGTACTAGATTTTTATACTACATGACATGTTTATTTCCAGTAGACATATTACAAATGTATTGGAAGAGTCAAACATTTTCATGCAGAGCAGTTGTCAAATTGAGAATTATGTTACAAAGTGTACTTTGAAGTCTACGAAGGAAAAAAATAGCATTTTAAGTTAATAAGTAGGTCTTAAACTAATATCACAGAGTTTATCACTATCACTATCGATAAGTAAAAACAACCGTATGAAAGTTAGCAAAACATTACAAAATTTGACAGGTTGTACTACAAGGCACAATAGTTAGACAAAGACCACTAAAAACATAACTTTGATGAAGGAAGGTCTAAAAAGTATTTGAGTTCGTAAAAAGGATTAGCCATTGGAAGACTTTTTGTTTAAAAGAATTATATAGGAGAGAAAACATAAATGTAGGAATCTTATTAATACATTTCATGTAAACTATTTCATAGCTTTTCTTGGATTTCTCCAGTCTAACATAGGGAATGTTAAGTTTATGTCTGAAACGGGTATTGTGCTGGTGGACATCTTTACAGAAGTTAAAAGCATTAAAATTTTAAAAATAGTTAACATTAACAATATAAAAGTTAACAACAGTGAGAATATTAAATTCAATAAAGATTGGTTTATGGTGTTCAACTTTGGCCATTATTCTTAGAATCATTTTCTGAAATACCCAAACCTTTTTTACATGTGGAATATTCCCCCAAAAAATTATTCCATACTTACTGCTGATTGGAAGAGGCCATAGTAAACATTTCAGACAATCTAACGGTATTACATAGCTTCATTTTCTAAAAAAGCACTTTAATCGACTCAGCCTAGTACAAAGTTGGTTTATACGAGGCTCCCAAGACAAATTTTGATCCAATGTATCACCAAGAAATTTTACATGAATTCTAGACACCATAGTATCTAGAAGTTCCCTAAGACTAAAAATTTGGTCTAAGGTTTTGTCCTTATTTAAAAGAAAGCTGTTGGTAGCAAACTATTTTGTGGCCCTATCAATTCCATGAAGAACAGAATTTTTAAGGTCAGAGATATCTCTACCAATATTAAACATGGTGGTGTCATCTGCATATTGAAAATGATTTCCATTTAAGTTACAAGGTAGATCATTCACATCAATAAGAAGCAATAAAGGACCAAGTACAGAGCGACCAGCCCTGAAACCAAACTGATGTTGATTAAAAAGTGAGTTAGATTCAAAAAACTGATGGATTTAATCATAAATTACATGCTCAAAAATATTTGCCAAGACAGGAACCAGACTTATGGGCTGATAACTACCAACATTATTCCAATAACCTTTCTAAAATTTTGGAAAAATGTTGGAACGTTTGAGACACTTGGGAAAGTGTCCCTCTAGACAAGTGTTAATGCTATAGGTGAGAGGTACAATGATTAGGTCAACATTAGGTTAAAATTAGGATTAAAAATTAGGTTAGGTGATTGGGTTAAAATTATTATTACTAGCAGGGAAAGTACTTAAGAAATCTTTGAAATTAACATTGGGGCGCTTAATTTCAAATCTAACTTTGTCGACAGAGTCAATCAGGGATTTGCTAAAAACGTCTAGATCTATACTCTATAGGTATATTTACCGAGGAGAAGTTAGATTGACAGTTCTTTTTAATAAATAAATAGGCTGTTTTACACTTTTATAGCATTATAGACAAGTTTTGCATTTTTTACAGCTTTCTTATACTCTTTCTTCAAGTTACAATAGTCAATATTTATAAAAGGTGAAAAATAAGTTTTAAGTTTGTCATAGGCTACATCATTTTGTTCCTTGAGAACACTAAGGTTGGCAGTGTACCAGCTTTTATTTGACTTTACATTACGATTTTATTTTGTATTACACTTGTTCAGAGGAAAGCAAATATCTATTTCATGGAAAAGAGTACTATTAAGTAATGCAAAAGCTTTACCTGGAGGCTGGGGTAAGTAGGTTCCAGTTGGAATGTTTAGTTCAAGTTCCCAGTCAATATTTTGGAGTCTAGTTTTAAAAATATCACAATTTTGCTTTTTTTCTTTTTTTTTCTACGCCAGTGGCATTTCACAAGAGAAGTTACGAGAGATTAAATGTTTAGTGGATGTGCAGGGGATTGAAACGGTCCCTCCCACACCGAAGTCCGAGACGCTAACTACTTGGCTTTGAGCTTTGAGCTTTGAGAAAGACCTTTTATACATGGATGTTAGAGTAAGAGAAGATACTGAGTAACTGTCACAGACAAAATGTAAAGATAGTCCATCATGATCCGAGAAGTGGAATTGCTTGACAGTAGATATTCTCTGGCCCGATGTTAGTGAATATGTTGTCTAGGCAGGTAGCCCCATGTGTAGGTAGGTTGTAAGAATCCCTTACTAATCCTAGCATTACAATTCAGAGCCTCGGAGACAGAAGTCATAATGAATGTACCTACTAATTACAACCATAGACAAAAATAATTAAATATAGACTGTCAGCTGTGCTGCGGTTACCATAGCTTCTGGCGCACACCGCTTGGAGCGCCATGTAGTTACGGTGTACACGCTACGTAAACTACAGCGGTGTGCGCCGGAACCTATGGTAACCACAGCACGGCTGACAGTCTATATTTAATTCTTTTTGTCTATGTTATAACTTAGGCTAAGCAAGAGACATTTTTAGAAGTGAAATTCACTAGGTTGAATGTACCATCTCTATTGCTTACCCTTAGTCTTTTATTCATAAATGATTTACTTCTGTGTTTAAATATTGTTGATTATCAATCTTATAATTTTAAAGCTTATTCCTCCTTAACCTGTACCATAATTATTACAGGCTCTATCAAATTATAGATGGATTATTCAAAGCAATCATTCTATCTATATTAATTATACACTACATGAAACATTGTAAACAATAAGGCTTTTATTTTGTTTTAAGATTTAACCCCACGTACCAAAATGTTTCTCTAGGTGTGTAGATTTGCAATCTGACCTTACATTTGTGAAAAAGTCCCTTGGGCTCTGTTCCAGTGGATTTTAAAGTTCCCATGTTATCCTTATGAAGAACACATTTGTTTAAATTATGAACAGCTGGATAATTTAATTGCTGTTAATATTTTAGCTGCAATTTAAGGAAACATTTGCTAAAAAGCCTGGACAATTTAATATACTAAAAAGAAAACTGAATTAACACTCTGCTGCATTTCTTGAGCAATCATTGAAAGAGCCGATTTTCAAACTATGGAAACATAGGAAAGTCATAGAACACCACGACCACCAAGTAGAATAGTAATAGAAATTATGTTTTTTTTTTTTATTTATAATCCATGAGTGGTAAACATGTGTAGAAAATACAAAAAAAGATCAGCTTTTGAAAAATGATAAGATATTTAGAAGAATATTGATTCAAACTGTTATGTAGGTACATCGTGAGTATTTGCATTATGTTTGATTTGACTCTTTTAAAATAATTGGAAATTGTGACTGTTATTTGTTTTAAAATAACTATTGCTCGAATTTAAGCAACAGGTACACAAGTATAACTTATTATGTAAAGTAATTTTAAAGTTAATTATTAAAAAAATATTATTCAAATAATTTATTGAAAGAATTGAATTAAGAAAAAGGACTGACATGCACATGTGGTTGTGGTTACTAAAATAATACTGAAAGATTTTATCTGTCTATCTTTGTAGCTAACGATTTTGAGCCATCTATTCTTGTGATAAGAACGTGACAAGCGAAGATGTGCACCTTAGGTAGGTCGTGCGGAGGAGATAACGATAATAGTAAACAAAAGAGCCACCAACCTTCTGTTGAGACTGTAATGGAATAAATTACCACAAATATTTTTTTCATAATTATTTTGGTAAGCTACAGAAATTTTTGCTTCAACATATTCTTGTGCTAAAAATTTTCCTGAATATCAGTTTTTGCACCCCCCCTTAAGGCCTGCGCCCCAATGCACAGCATCGGTTGAATTGGTGTTAGTTAAGCCACTGTGTATTGAGTAAATTTTCCATTGTGATACAGCATGAAAATTTCATAAGTAAAGACCATTCCTGATTAACTGCAGTTTCTTAGATTTGTCTAACTTCTGCCCTTTATATACACAGCATATACACATACAGCTTTTGAGTGGTTTAAGAGTTTCATCACAAATAGGAGGCAACAAGTAAAAATAAACAATGACTACAGTAACCCTTTCGTTGTACTAACGGGTGTGTCCCAAGGGTCAATGACCTCAGGTATTTTATTTTTAGTGTTCATCAATGATTTATTAAATCTACCTTTTAACGGAAATGTCTTTGCTTTTGCTGATGACATTGCTCTTTTTTTACACACAAAGCAATTTAATGTTGATGGAAAATTTAATAAACGATGATCTTTTACTTTTAAGAAATTGGTGTTTGATACTTTGCACTAATCAACTCAAGATTGCAATATGCCTTGCCATGCTGGGGAGGAACTTATAAAACCTTGATAAATAGATTAAGAACAACATAAAACTTTTTATGCGGATAATTTTGAAACAACCTAAAAGAACAAGTTCATTTCCACTCTACCAACAGTTAAAAACTATAGAACTATAGAAACATAGAAAAGTCATAGAACACCACCACAACCAAGTAGAATAATAATAATAGAAATTATGTTTTTTTTTAGAATTTATAATTCATGAGTGGTAAACATGTGTAGAAACTACCAAAAAAAGATCAGCTTTTGAAAAATGATAAGGATATTTAGAAGAAATATTGATTCAAACTGTTATGTAGGTACATCGTGAGTATTTCCATTAAGTTTTATTCGACTCTTTTAAAATAATTGGAAATTGTGACTGTTATTCGTTTTAAAATAACTATTGCTTGAATTTGAGCAACAGGTACACTAGTATAATTTATTATATAAAGTAATTTTAAAGTTAATTATTTTAAAAATATTATTCAAATAATTAATTGAAAGGATTGAATTAAGAAAAAGGACTGACATGCACATTGCACATGTGGTTGTGGTTACTAAAATAATACTGAAAGATTTTATCTGTCTATCTTTGTAGCTAACAACGATTTTGAGCCGTCTATTCTTCTGATAAGAACGTGAAGCGAAGATGTGCACCTTAGGTAGGTCGTGCGGAGGAGATAACGATAATAGTAAACAAAAGAGCCACCAACCTTCTGTTGAGATTGTAATGGAATAAATTACCACAAATATTTTTTTCCACTATTATTTTCGGTAAGCTACAGAAAGTTTTGCTTCAGCATATTCTTTTGCTAAAAATTTTCCTGATTATCAGTTTTTGCACCCCCCTTAAGGCCTGCGCCCCAATGCACAGCATCGGTTGAATTGGTGTTAGTTAAGCCACTGTGTATTGAGTAAATTTTCCATTATGATACAGCATGAAAATTCCATAAGAAAAGACCATTCCTGATTAACTGCAGGTTCTTAGATTTGTTCAACTTCTGCCTAAACCTTTGGTTTAGTTTTATAAAATAGTTTTAGGATAGTTAAGTTTTTAAATTGACAGTTTCACCGGTTCACTTGTTAAATGATGTGAATGTTATGTGAAACTCAAACGGTCTTGAATCCAAGGCAATGTCCAACACTGCCCTCTCGCCATTATGTACTAAAACACTCACGGTAGAGGAAGATCCTGTGTCCTCTGTCTGTGTGGTTCAGTGCTTGCTGCTCAGACTCTTTCATGCTTGACACAAGTATATCTCCAGCACAACATGCTAAAGCTAAATCGGTCGTCCAATAAGCTAGTTTCCTCTAACTTATTTCTCTGTGCTTGGACACATGTTTATCTAATAAGATACATTTAAGGTCTAAAGCCTCGTCCACACATGGCAATTTGTCTGCGGAAACATTGTCTGCTGACTGTCTCCGGAGTGTTGCTATTTTGTCTTCAGTTAGTCGGCCGACTGTTGGCAGACAAATTTCGGTGTTTCTGGAGACAAAATACAGTGTTTTCTGTTTCCCGTTCGAATGGGAAACACGGAGACAAGAGACAAAACTTTTGTCTCAAGTCTGCATGTGTGGACGTGTCTGGAGACATGAGACTGGATACAAGCCGAAGGTGTTCAACATTCAGCCCATTTAGTTGGACTGCAAAGCAGTAATATTAAGATTTTTGGGTGGTAATTAAAGAGCTGGATTGAGTTTCTTGAAAGTTTTGGAATTAGTTTTCAATGATTTATATTATTATATGACATTTTATTGAATTGTTCATCTCTTCAAGTTTAAAATATTAGGACCAACAAATAAGCCCAGCAAAATTTCAAAATCTTTTGAAATCAACCTCGTGAAGTTCCTAAATCTTCCACCTAATCTACTTAATACTTAATACTTAATACTTGTCGTCTTCGTCGTTGACCAATGAAAATTGGATAGACTGCGTCAGAAGTGTGTTGAGGCTTTTTATTGCTCAAATAGAGACCCATCTTGTAACTCTTGAAGAGAGTAGAGCGGCCTTTTCACTAAGCAATCCTTCAGTCTTTTCTTAAAAGCCTTCGGGTTCAGGTTCTTCACCTCATCCGGTAGAGCATTAAAAATCTTCAGGGCTGACTGAGGATACGCTCGCTGTGTCATACCAAGACGACATCGGGGTATGTCCAAATCACCAGCTCTGCGGGTACCGTGGTCATGGTGACTCCCTCTTTTTCTAAAGTCTTCGAGGTTTACTCTTAGCATAGTTAAG
This sequence comes from Macrosteles quadrilineatus, assembly GCF_028750875.1. NCBI lineage: Eukaryota > Metazoa > Arthropoda > Insecta > Hemiptera > Cicadellidae > Macrosteles > Macrosteles quadrilineatus. The sequence goes on from NW_026542600.1 coordinate 12,844,558, forward strand.
ATGCTGTAGATGTACTGACTGAAGACGGTGAGGATCTTCAAGTCAATAAATAACGGCCTACAGTGGTCCAAATGGCCAGAATTGGACACAATCCTAACTGCCCTCTTCTGAAGAAGTAGTAGGTCCTGAGTATCTGTAGAATGTCCCCAGACCACAATCCCATACACAAGGTGGCTGTGAAAGAGCGTGTGGTAGACAGTTACCAAATGTGACTTAGTCAACACAGATTTGAGCTCTCTGAGAAGATGGCACACTCTAGACAGCTTGACACATACCTGAGATATATGGTGATTCCAGGTTAACTTCGGGTCAATCCAAAAACCCAATAGCTTAACAGCACTTTCCTCCCTTGCGTCCGTCTTCAGAGTACACAAAATCGACTTGGTTTTCTCGTCATTAAGCTTTAGTTTGTTCATATTGAACCACACTTTGGCCTGTTCAAGGAGATCTTGGGCTTCAGTCCGTAACCGTGGAATATCGCCCCCTCTGGATATGAGCGTGGTGTCATCTGCAAAGAGCAATGTAGAGCCATTAAGCCAAAGGTCATTAATCATGATCGAGAATAGCAGCGGTCCAAGCACCGAACCCTGCGGTACCCCGTGGGTTAAACTTTTAATACTGGACGAGGCCCCATTTACCGAAACCAGCTGTTTTCTATTGGCAAGATAGCTAGAAACTGTCTTTAGAGCTGTACCACCAACTCCATATTTTGTCATTTTAGAAATAAGCACATCATGTGACACCACATCAAACGCCTTGCTTAAGTCGCATAGACTTAGCAAGACTGAAGACTTATGTTCAAATGCATCAATTATAGTGTTCATAAGGCTGAGTAAAGCACTGGTAGTTGATCTACCCCTCCTAAAGCCATGCTGTGCATCAATCAGCAGGTGGTTGTGCTCTAGATAGGATACAAGTTGAACTTGAATTACGGTCTCAAAGATCTTAGAGAATACCGGAAGTATTGAGATTGGGCGGTAGTTTGATACAAGTGAGGAATCTCCTTTCTTGAAAACAGGTATTGTACGGGCCGTTTTGAGTATGTCTGGAAAAACACCTACCTCAAGACATGCATTTATAATTTTAGCAAGTGGGGGTGCTATAATCTCAATAACTGATTTCAATACATTACAAGACATCCCAAATACATCTTGGCTTTTAGAAGTTTTGAAGTTTTTCACCATAGATATGATTTCATGAGCACTCACCTTGCTCCAGGTGTCAAGTGTTAGTGTTGATGAGTGGTCTGTTACTCCCAGGGTGGGATCACTCTGTAATACAGGCAAACTATTTACAATATCACCAGCTATATTAACAAAATAGTCATTGAAATCGTCAGGGCTTGTTAAGATCTTAGGCCTTGTTCCTGTCTGCCGTCTAGCATTGACTATGTCCCAAGCGGCCTTACATGGGTTAGGTGCCGAGTTTATGATGTCACCAAAGTGACTCTTCTTTGCTTCATTGACTTTGGAGGAATAATCCCTTTTTACCTTACGGTACAAATCATAAAGGGTTTTTTTCCTAACTTCATCTAAACATTTTTTGTGGAGATCGTTTAGCAAAAGAACGTATGAATGTATTTTAGAGAGCTCAAGCGTGTACCAGTGCTTATCTTTGAAAGAGTTAGGCTTAATTTTATTTGACAAATTGAGAGACTGTCTAGGCTTATAACTTCTAGATGGGAACACACTATCGAACAGTTCCTTGAAAATTTCAAAAAAGTTTGAAAACCTCTGATCAGGGTTTAGAGATGTGTCAGGTAAATTCCAGTTTGAGAGACATTTCAGCTTTTGGTTCAAGACACCTAGGTTACTTTCGTCAATTTTACGCTTTACGGATATATATTTATCCTGCCATGAGATAGGCATTGGTCCTGTACTCACCAGATCCGCCACAATCATTAGGGAGACTGCTCCGTGGTCAGCAACAACAGGTTCAGTCTGAATCAATCTAAAGGTCTGATAGAAGATTGTGACCATGAGACAATGTTGGGTCCATCATCGTCTATTCCTATGTTTTTAGCACCATGGTTCAGAAAAATAAACACCGCTCAGGATATAATTGCGTCTCCCCTCGGTCATCATACCAACAAACATGGAAACATTGGCTGGCTAGTGTGTACGCAAAACACATCGGAAACTTGTATCCGAAACTGTGTTGACAGACTGTCTGCGCACAGTCAGCCGACTCAGTCTCCATGTGTGGACAAGGCTTAAATCTAGAGTTCAAAAAGCAACATTGACTCATTAAATCTAATTCCAAGGAATTCGTCCACCTTGTCACTAGTAACCATTCAAACATGACAAAAGTTTACCCATGCATACATGTTTGGCACTTCTTAGTATCAAACAACATCTTCATAGGGTGAGAGCAACAGGGAATTACCTTAATCTTGAGTTTCTACTTGTATCTGTCATGGGTATCAAACTAAGGTGTTAAGATAAGTTTCAACTTCATCGTGTTGTTCATATTTTCCTGTACTTTCATGACAGAGTGTTGAATCATCACACATAAATTATTGCATCAGTAAATAACAACATATTTAAAACTTCAAAATAGTATTCCCCCCCTCTATTCACCAAATAACCATTTCAGGTCTAGACTTTCTATAATTCTAAATCAAACACTTTCAGGTCCTGCGAGTTAAATTCTTTTGCGAAGGATGTGGTTGATCTAACTGAAAAAATCCGCTCATATCAAATCAAATCAACTCAGGTCGTACGATCTTTGTTGATGAATATGACATATATTGGGTGGTCAAAAACTTCTTTGATGTCAAAGAATATGACAGGTAAAGATTTTAATATTGTGTTTATTTAACTTGCACACGCCCTTACAAATACACTTAACACTTCAAATTTAATCAGACAAAAATACAATCTGTAGTTGATGCCATATTGAACTTTACTTAAGTTATGTTATCATTCAAAATAATGTGTTAGCGTAGGTTGTACAGCATTATGACTGAATAGCATAATAAGAATAGCTTGTGTATAAAAGTTTTAATTTTAGTTAGAGAGAACTCATGTTATCTTTGAACGCTGAGTATTGTATGGTTAAATTGTAGAAAGAAATTTCAGATGTCAATAATTTGTACGTGGTTGACCAAACTGTTGGCAAAAAATCCCCAGGAACATTAAAGATTCCTGAACAATCAAATTCAATTTTAGGAATGAGTGGGTTGTAAGTCAGAAGAAAGCCATTGTATACAAACTTATATATTTGTAAATTCTATGCACAGTGTTAAATAAATAACAAATATATTTTAAATACAATTTGTAACTACACAATGCAAAATTATTAACTGTACAAAACAAAACAAAAATTGCCTTTTTTATTTTTTATCTAATATAAACAAAAGGCAAACAATCTTTCCAGCTAACATGTCAGAGGGAGTCTTTTGGTATTATTTTAAAAATATTAACCAAACTCATACAAAATGTGCAAAAACTATTGACCAGGTGGACGATAAACAATGACACTAAAGCTGATATGACTATTTTTCATAAAATAATACATTCCCTCTGAAATCAGTGAGAAAACAGAGATGTTTTACATTTTACAACATACTCAAGCTCAAAAAGTGGTTTTAAGTTTAGACAAATATAAGTTAAATTAAATTCAAATAAAAGGAAAAAAGTGTGATTTAAATACATATTTGACAGAATCTTTTTTAAATTATGGATGAAATATTATTCCAAATCGGTACCTCCTTTTGAAAACACACAACCCTAAGTAATTTTAACTAGAGAATCTTTTTAGATTGCACCTAATATGAATTAAATTTGAAAATAAATCACAAAACGCAAAATATGTTATTCGTTTTTAACATTAGTCTTCATCCAATTTGATATTTTTACGCTTTTGGTTGTTTCTTAAAGTACTTAATAATGTTATGAAAAATATTCGGAGAAAATTTGTTAATGAAGTAATTGGTTGCAGGTTTTTGTTCCGACAGATCTTCAATGATATTACGGTTTTTCTTGGGTTCAGGCACACATCTGAAACAAAAAAGTTTATACAGAAAAACAATATATTGGTAAGACAAAGAGAAACGTTTTAATTGACAGACAAAATTAAATTAATGTAAGGTTGTAATTGATGCATTATGGAGTTAAGTAAAGGGAGTACAATGTTTATGTCATAAATGTTGCAGTACTCCGTTATAGGGAAAGTGACTCAGAGGACATTTTCACAGTTTACGTTTGCTTTCAGAGATATTGACATCTTAGAGAAATAGCCTCTGGATCGTTACTAAGCATTGTTATAATCTAAGGCTTACCTTACGATCCAATTGATTTACTGGTGAGACCTGAATTCTACGCCAGAGCGTCATCGTCAGTCCTAGGCATGGCCATGCATCTAAGTTCTTCACTATGTCTTTGTAAATATTTATGTATATTCAGTGTTTGTATTTGTAAAAATTCTATCCAACCGACAATATCTCAAGTAAGATATGAAAACAGAAAGTTTAGCTTAGCCTAGGACTGACGATAACGCTCCGGTGTAGAAAGCTAGGTCCCCACAGTAAATCAATTGGATCGTAAGGTAAGACTTAGATTATAACAATGTTTATAGTCTTTTTATACTTTATAATTAGGTCTGTATATCTTTGGAATATATAGTCAATAGAGCTGACCCAATGGCACAATGTCTGATAAAAAGAAACTAGCCAGGACGGTTAAAAACCAATCTAAATGTTAAAGCACAATAACATTATATTTTAAAAAGTGTGTGCATGCTACTGTTATATCACGAATAAATATAACACTTAAGAGCAACTTGAAACAACATTTGGAGTCCTCCTTTGTATCATAGAACCAATACATGAACGTAACTGGTTAAATACAATGTACTCGAAAGTACATTGAGCTGATTAAAGAGTAGTGGAAAATTTTTAATCTGAGATCATGCGTAATTGAAATTAGGAATTATGAAGAATTGAAAGAGATTTTATAGCTGGATAGTTGAGTGGATGTAGAACTAGCAATCAAAAGGTTGCCAGTTCGATCCTGAGAAGAGTCAGAAGCTTTGATGGTTCAAAACTGGACCCCGACCCAGCTGTTGTTGATCATTGGGATCTTAAAAATGATTTTTTCTAAAGGACCAGCTGATCTTAGTCAGTAACATATTTAATCTCATTCATCCGACAAACTCATCCTTAACTCCGTCTTGAAATACAAACCCAGGATTGTAGTCTAGAAATCTAATTTAATGCAAAGCTACTAATTTAATACATGGTCGAACTCATTGGCCGAGCGGTTGGGTTGGGTATCAGGTTGGAGGTTGGGAGGTGTGCATACACGGTCGAACTGCAGATCCAGCCTGCTTAATAAATTAAATTATAAAGTAAAGTATTATAATATCACGAGGAAGGTTCATACGCCTCATTCTGTACACGCACCGTTTTATTTTTTGAGTTCTGTACTTTTTTAATCTTCCTACAAAATGAATATCTCAATGATTTGATTTTAGCTAATTTCTCATTGCATTCAGGAAACACTTCCTTTGCTCTCTCTATCAAGTCACCATAACACCCTTTGTAAATATGTTATTACAGTAACTTTAACTTTTAATATCCCACTAGAGGCGCTGCTCTCTATACAATTTGATGTCTGTCCAGAAACATTTATTGTTGTTGAAAGACATTAAATTAGGTACCTAACCTACTACACTAAATACATGCTCAAAAACGAATAAACACAATCAACCGCAGATAAACAATACTTTGGACAGAAAACACGCCTCAATAGACGGGGATACCGGTCCAGGCTGGACAGACTGAGGCTGTGTTCGTCGAGCCGCTTGACGCCACTAATACACGACCCAACATGTTGGACGCTCGGTTCGTGTTGGCCTGTCCTGTTGAGTCGAGCGTCGAGCCCAACATATCCGACAAACATGTTTACACGGTTGAACATGTTGTCCAAGCCTGTTGGGATCAAGCCACTCGCCCAACATGATCCGCCCTGTATGGGTAGATTGATGTGAAAGTGGATAACCAATCAATGAGTACAGCATGGTCTGATTGACTAAGGGTGAAAACATAGTGGAGCGGGAAGCGTAGTGGGTACTCGCGGCGTCAAGCTAGCCTCTCCGCTCCGATATCCTTTACCTGGAGGGTTTGGTCAAGGTTCTAGCCTCAGTGGTCAAACCCACTCTAAAATCAAGTTTTATTTCGTTAGTTTGTGAATACCACTGCCCTGTAATGTAGTAACACCTAATTATTCTTGTCAAAAAGGTACAGTATTCCCCTTGTGACATATTTTATGTGTAATTTATCCAGTAAACACAAACTGTTTTCACTTTCTGTTTTTACTACTGTGTTTTTTACTTTTTTTACACAATTAAAAAAAATATAGAAATAGTTTATAGAAATATTATGCAATTTTTATTTTTTTAAATATGTAAGCAGTGTACTCGGAATTACCACTTTGCAGTGTTTTGCTATTTTCACCATTAATTGGTTTCTTTACTAAATCAGCACATTTCACTATCTTGTTGGATTTAAAAATCAGGTTTATTGTATATTCAAAATTCAGCCTCTTGACTACCTTTACCACTTCAATATGTGCATGTGAGATGCCTCTCGGGGGTAAAAAAACTTTCAGTTACGCTCTACGCTTCACTCTAGCCTTGGCGCTCCACTATGTTTTCACCCTAAGGGATCCTAAACAAAATTTGCCTTAAAATAAGATATAAAATTTAATTAACAAATACTCTAGGGGTACTGTACACGCCTTAAACCAGCTTCATATTTACCATTTTAATCAACATCTCCCCACAGTATCTAAAGTCAATGTAGCAACACACAAAACACTATTCTCACCTGCATGTGACTGGGTCCTGATAAGTACCAGAAGAACATTCAATCTGCTTAGCACATTCACAATTACAAGTTTCAATGTTCCAATGTTTATCATTTTCATTTCTACATTTATCCATTTCCTTTGTATTCATGCAATCACAGGTACACTGTTTCTCGTCGTATTTTTGTCTGGAAATGCAGTCCTGAAAGTAGTGTGATACTTAAGAACAGCTGAAAAGTACTGAAATTTAAAAACTTAATGCTCAAAGAGAAACTTGCGCTCAGTAAATTAAGTCTACACCAGTTAAATGAGCATTGTGCTTAAACATTTGTTCTAAGACTGTGCTAAATAACGTATGTTGATACAAACCTCCTTTTTGATCCGGCAGAGGCAGTTGCACTTAGTGTGTTTCTCCCTATATCTTGTCACTTTGTAATATTTGAACTTTCCATCCTCCTTCATCGCAATCCTAACCTGTAACAACCCACGGGTAATCTAGGTTACAAATCTTGTATACGTACAGAATGACACTTAAATAGGCAACTGCTTGAATCCTAGGGATGTTGTAAATTAGTATGTTATTACATTTTTAAACAACCATAACCTCAAGTGTCATTTAATCAGAAGGAAACGTATCACCACGAAACCTGTAAACCATTACCATGTCAGTTTTTCTCTATAATAAAAAAAGGTAAACAAAATAATTACCTATCCTAGACAGAGTTTTTTGTATTTAATCGTCTAAGCAAGATGAAGTCCCTCAAAATGCTGAAAAAAACTGTGAAAAGAGGAAGAAGATTAGGCTTGTTGTAAAATCACATAAACTATCTTTTTAACAATTACTTCATTGTAATTGTGATTTGGGGGAAAACTTATAAATTTTTCCCAAAAATTTGCTTTCCCTTGCCCTTCTTGAACTACAACAATGTAGATGTCAATTATAAACATTAAAGAGTAAAGTACAGATTTTCAATTCTAACAAAGCCCACTTACTTTACTATGTTAATTTTTTATATTGGCTAACTCCTTTACCCATTGTTCCATATTCTACACAATAAACGGTATCAGGAAACTGACACATACTTTCTCCTATAAGCTTTTAAACAAGCTCATGGGTAAGCAGTGGAAGTAACTATGATATTCTATAGGGATGAATCACTAAAGCTGCAATAACATTTTAACCGTAATTTTTACGGAAATGGAATTTGTACCATTTCGTTAAGAATTTAAAGGACTAACATACTAAATGTTTTTCAAAATCGTTTTGCCCGATATTGAGAAAATATTTTATGGGGTTTTATGGGAAAATCACAATTTAAAAAAATGAAGAAAGCGCATGGAGATTTAATGGATTAGTACCTACGTACCAAATTTCATCAAAATCGAATGACAGGTATGGTCTGTAGCTCTGTACACATACACGCATACAGACAAATACACACAAACACAGACATCACTTCGAGAACCACGTTTTTGGGTTCAGGGAGATCCAAAACGGATATATCCACTCAAAACTCAAACTTAAAAATTATGACGAAACCAATACTTTGAAAAGTGAAACAAAACGGATATATCCACCCAAAATCAAAAATTTTGACAAAAACAATAGGCTTACTTTCTCCATATACTATGTGTAGGGGGAGAAAGTAAAAATGACTGCATATTTATGCAATACTTTCCTACAACATTCGTAATGTGATTCACACAAGATTCCTTGTCCCTTGACGACAGTTCTACAAGAGTCGAACCCGGCTCCCTCATTGTGACTGATGTGATGTAAAACAGAAATCAGCCTGGTTGAAGACTTCTTTCTCAGGTTGGTTAAAAAGCATATTTCCGTTTAAATGGTAAACGTACGAGTTGTCAAAATTGTTAAGTATGTTATGGAACAGCATGTATATAGTTCTGGATACTGTGGAATGCAGTCAACACTAGAATGTTGGCGATGTAAATCCCTTTAAGTTTATCTGCAGAGATACAGCCAGGGCTAGTTTTAACAACTCACGTGGTCCGTTAGTTTTAGGTTTTTTTTACAAACTCACCTCGATGGAGACGTTCTCCTTCTTCAGAGGCTGACAGGAGATGACACCTGCATAGAAACAGCAACCCCCGCACCGCTCCAGCCTTACACACTCGGGATAGAGGTTGAAGTCGGGATGATCCCCTTCCTCTCTCATACTTATAGTCTGGTTCTCCAGGTTGCACGACCCAGAGAAGTAGTTCTTATCACTCAGTTTCGCAATATCTGAAACACTTTAGCTTTAGCTCAGTCAATAATTCCTCCCACTTTTTTAGATACTGGCGGCCTTTTTTAACTTTACATTTCCTCATTTAGATGGGTCTCAGGCCTGTGCATGGTTACATGGGTCTCATGGTTACATGGGTTTCAGCCCTGTGCATGGTTACATGGGTCTCAGGCCTGTGCATGGTGTACCGAATTTGAGGTAATGAACCTCAAATTCAAATCTCCACGTGAAATCATAGGTCAGATAGCCACAGACGTACTAGCATTACCCAATACAAATTGCTGCTAACTCTGATTTTAAGAAATTTAATGTTAAAAAGGGCCACTATCCAACGCGCACCAGCAGCCTTTTGCTCCTTTTTAGCAAATTTCCCCTATAGGGAATAAGTTATTACCATAGAACTCATGGTAAGTCCTGGACCCAGGACCGATTTACTTTTTTGTTTTGAGGTCCCTAGAGAAAATCCCAAAAAACTGTAAATTAAAAATTCCCATGTTATTCTTATGGAGAATAAGTAAACTGTTGTAGTTTGCTCGTTTATGATCATATTTTGATCAAGTTTGGAAAATGCATTCATTTCATACGAAACTATTAACATTTTACAAAAAACCATCTTATTACCCTCCCTGTTGCAGCAAACCTCCTCGCAGCAAAGTACTCGGTAAACTAATGTTATTTAAATAGGGAATGAATGTGATATTTTTAAGGAGACATTTTAGTGTAAATCCAAACAGGTAAATGGAAATTCGCTTAGTCTGCAGGTTTGCTTCGGCGGGGGTATTTTATGTTAAATTCCTCCAAATCAGAGTTAGCGGCAATTTGTGTTTGTAATATCAAATGTTCTGATGGACTACATAAGTTGAAACAATACAACTGATTTTTCTAATCATCACGTGACGATAAAAAGTATTTCAAGTTAATATAAAATAATACAAGGCGTTGGGTTGTATGCTAATGTTACAATTTTTTAAATTTTGACTTTTGTTACAAACAAATGGGATTGAAATGGATATACCTAGTTTAATTAAATCAATTGGTGATTCTAGATCACATGTGCTACAGACAGGAATGAACACAATATTTTGTGTATGGACCACTAACTATTATCATCCGGACACATAACACATACACAGGGGAACACAAATTAGGGCAGGCCTTTGTATTCTTGAAAAAGATTTGTTCAAAATCGCAAAGGTCGAACCTGAAATTGAAAGAATGGTTTGTACTAATTTGAAATGTTGAAATTAAATTTTTCCGAAATTGTTTTGACTTCAATCGCGTAGCAATTATATCCCTGTGGGATATGGGCCTTAGCGGATAATGAAAATCAAATTTTTGCCAATTATTACCGCGACTTTTTTTATGAATTTGCACAAAATTGGACAAAGGCTAACCCTGCCATGTACGTGGGCGGCACAAAAGAAACGACTGGGCTGATCTCCTGGTTCTGAGCTTTGATGACAACGCAAAGGATTGTGGGTAATGCTATTACACCTATGGTCAGCTGATCTATGATTTTGCGCAGAGATTTGAATTTTTGAGGTTTATTACCTCAATGGTTACATGGGTCTCAGGCTTGTGCATGGAAGGTATGGAAAAGCAAAATATCCCCGCCGCAGCAAACCTGCCGACTAAGCGAATTTCCATTTGTCTGAATTGATTTTCAGTTAAATATATTTTAATAACATTAGGTTTAACGAGTACCTAGGTTTGCTGCTACAAGGAAACTAATAAAGTGTGTTTTTGAGTAAAATATTGATAGCTTAGTACAAAATAAATAAATTTGCCAAGTTTGATCAAAATATATCCATAAACAAGCAAACTACAACATTTGACAATATTCTCCATAAGAATAACATGGGAATTTTAAATTTACAATTTCTTTAATTTTCTCCGTTACCAATAATCGAACAAAAATACTTTTATATACTAAATTATTTGTTTTTTTAAGCTCTTTAAAAACGTCTAAAGAGAAATCGGAAAATTTTGTGTTTTGAGGGTCAAAAGTGAGAAAAACCAATTTTTACCCCATAAAACCCCCCGTAAAGCCCCGTTCTCATGGTCCGATCGTGCTGGTTCGCAAACTCATTCAAGTTTATCCCGCTTTACACCTTTAAACCAAATTTCATCAAAATCGGACAAAAATTACTCAAGTTATCTATCGCGTTCACGGACGTATATATATGTCTACATATATACATATATACAAATTTGAACGAATGGTGTTTTTGGCCTCTGGGGACATCAAAATGAACAAGTAAAACGGTCCCGGGTCTAGGTCTTACCGTGCCACCTACGGTAATAGCTACTTCCCTATAGGGAAATTCGCTAAAAGTGAGCTGGTAATGTACAGGAGTTAAAGTACAGATATAATTTAGAGAAGGGCACTAAGACACGAATCTACGACATCGCTGCCGACTGGTATGGTATTGCTTTACTCGCACATGTTTAAGTATGGAACATCACCACCAACAGCTGAACCCATCAACTTACCATTACGGGTTTCAATCCCAGGGCTTCAACCCAATCCTGGGATCCCGGGATTATAATATTTTATGATTTTAACTTTTTAGTTTTTGACCATTTTAAATGAGTGTTACAGATCAATTTGTTAAGTAAAAAATTAAAACTACAAAGTACTTTCATCACTTGTCTTTCTAATTTATCATACACTTAAACTTGTTGATATGTCATTCTAGAATTTAATAAATACATATCAACACAAGCAACTGCACTCACATGTAAACGTCACGTTCTACTCAACACTAATGCCAAGTTGCACAGTTGAATAATATGTAATAATGTAAATTAAATAAACTGTCAAATTTACTTTATTACATTACTTTAGGACTTGGTCTTTGAAACCCAATTTTCTGTAGTTCTTGACTACATCTTGAGTTTAATTCAGAACTAAACTTTATTCACACTCCGAAACTCCCTGCTCAGTCCTATAAACCAAGAAATAAAAAGATAAAATGGGACGAATCAACAGTTGCAACAGTAAAGATTTTACATTGACAGCAATAAACAATTTACGATCCAAATAACAAATCATCTGCTTTTGTAGTTAGTGTGTGTACGAAACACATAATTTAGAATTGTAAAATATTTAATCAGCACACTAGTTCTAAACCAATTACAAAGATAAAATTACCGTATTAATCCTAAACATAAGCAATTGTAATAACGTATTTGGTGTGTTTATAGTTAGTAAGTTTTAGACATTCCATATGAAAACAATAATACTTCAATTACCTATTGTCATGTTATGTTTCTCAATTGCATTATTTGCTCCCATGCCAAAAGGACTTCTTAAAATGACTTCTTAACAAGCATAAAATGTGTTATTAAATTTACAAAAAGTAAATAAAAATTAGTCTAATAACACTTTAAACAGTAAGAGATTGACATTAAATTCACCCATGTTCACCTATTCAGTGATGACTGAAGTATCCAATCAAAATCGATCAACACTTACTATCGTTTATATTTATCGTCCAATAAGTAAATAGTATAACTGTAAATATATGTTTCAAGTGTCAATATATATATATTTACTTACTGTCCCTAAAACTTCTACTGACTGGGATCCTGGGATTGAGACCCATGACCCATACTCACCAAACATTTATTTTTATATCGGAACAAGTTAGTAAGAGGAAAGACTATCAACCTCCCTTTAAGCCCACCTAGACATACATTTCCCCAAAAATCCCTTAAAATCCCCCCATGCATCCCTCCAACTTCTAAAAATGGGGAATTGTGTAGTTTAAAAAAAATGAATTAAATGTGTCTACCTATATCAACTACGCTTTATTTGTTTGGGTAAAACAACAGCTCGTTTGTTAGTAATTTAACTGTCTGATATAAAATATCCTAATTTCACCGTGAATCAACTATTTCCATCACAACTAAAATCTTAATTGTAAAACTTTTTAAATTTGCACAAACTTGTTATTTACTTGGCCATTTCCACACCAATGAAAATATACAGTTATCCAATAAAATGAATACAATAAAAAGTACAATTGCTATTGAGAATTATTGTTACTTTACCATTTGGTTTTATACCATATAATGGTAAGGGAAGAGATGCCTCATTATAGAATGGCAATGGTTTATTTGAACTGAACCGATTTAACTCTTGTTCAAGCAGGTCATCGTCCCTTATTTCGCTTAGGTATCTTTCCACTTCCATGGGTATCTGGAAAATAAACAAATGGATAAAGTAGATGATTAAATAATTTTGACAAGGGCACTGTATTACACTTTAAAATCTTTTTTTACAAAATTCAAATTTTTGACTCCTATGCGAATATTATAAAAGTACGATTTTATTACAATCGTCAATTTTCAAATCCTAGACCTACTCCTCACTCTCCTGCAGAAAAGTATATTTTAATAGTGTAGGTTTTTGGGATAGGCTCTTTTCACATCTATCCGGCATGCTGTTAACCCCACTTCTAACCGGCACCGGCACGGGTGAAGCTTTCACATTAAGCCGACACTGTTGTAACTCCAGCAGTTGTACTCTAGCTTGTGAAACTTGTGTGTCGTAGGGATGGAAATGGAACGTAATAGAGCAATTGCAGTGTTAATTTGATATTACTTGTATTGAAACTGTATTTTTATTTGGACTACCTATTTTTATTTTTATTTTATTTTACGAGGCATGATTTTTAAGTAAGTACCGTTTTTAAATTTCTCCGTTCCAGCACTGCGATTGGCATTTCGGACATTTGCGCTGTATATGTGCATCTATTGGCTAGCTCTAGCCGGAAATTTGACAAAAATCGGCCCTGTTTACATCCGGTTTCGAGCAATTCAAAATGGTGCCGCCAAATGAGACTGCCGCCGACTGTGAAGTGCGCGCTGCAATTAGATTTTTAAGTGCTAAAGGTGTGAAATCTATTGAAATTTATCGACAGATTAGTGAGGTGTATGGCGAGAACATTATGAGTGACGGAATGGTACACAATTGGGTAAGGGCATCTAAAAACGGTCCCACCAATGTCCATCATGAGCAACGTACTAGGCGGCGTCAATGTCCCCAGTACCCAGTGCGTTGCTCATCATGAACGTTGGTGTCGCCGTCTTTAGATGCCCTTACCCACTTGCGTACCATTCCGTCACTCATAATGTTCTCACCATACACGTCACTAATCTGTCGATAAATTTTAATGGCTTTCACACCTTTAGCACTTAAAAATCTAATTACAGCGCGCACTTCACAGTCGGCGGCAGTCTCATTTGGCGGCACCATTTTGAATTGCTCGAAACCGGATGTAAACATTGTAAACAGGGCCGATTTTTGTCGAATTTCCGGCTAGAGCTAGCCAATAGATGCACATATACAGCGCAAATGTCCGAAATGCCAAACGCAGTGCTGGAACGGAGAAATTTAAAAACGGTACTTACTTAAAAAACATGCCTCGTATTTTATTCAATTTGAATTTGGGTAAAATTCAATTCAATGTTTTGTTATAAAATGAAATAATAAAATACAAATAAAATTCAATTCTGCTCTTGAACTAAATTAATAATTAAGTAGTTCAATGTCTATTTTTGACATGACCAAAACTTTGCAAACATATAACCAAAAGTAATACACAAATAACTACTAGGTAACTGAACTAAACGTACACTTGATGCACCCGACAGACGACAGTTGCCGGTTGTATGTGAACAGTCACATTTGACAGCCACACCCACTACTCCAGCCGGCTTGTTTACCCGACACCGGCAGCCGCCTTCGCCGAGAGGGCACCCGGTATCCTTCGCTAGAACACAGCAGCCGGGCAAGTGATTAACCGACTACGACACATGCTGTGTATATGTGAACGGTCCCATATACTTCCTCACCCCTTTGCCAGCTAAACGATACCCAGCGGCCGGCACCATCGATGTATTATACATTGACGCCCTGCACCCGACAGCCGGGTAGATGTGAAATAGGGCGTTTTGAGCCCCACGTCACTTGACAGAATATGTTGCCGGACATTGCTTTGCCGTACGGACTGTTCTGATCACACTGCGTGCCAGTCGCACATTTTCCCACTCCCCTCCTTGCACGCCAACACAACATAACATATTACCGTATTAACATATTACATTCAGCATCCCAAAGACCTAAATGGATTCATCCAATTAATCCAAGAAGGAACCAGTTTGGCGGATTTCACCATCTAATGGATGACCTAAAGCTAGTATTACACTATAATAGTTCTAAGACACATACATAGTCTAATGATCCAACTTATCTATAATAATAGTTTAACTATGATCAAAATGTTCTCCTAGAAAGATCATTTTATACTATTTCCAAACAAAATGGCTTCATATTAGTTTCAGTGGACAGTGTAAATTACAAAATTTCTAGTATCTGATTATGTTGCAAATGAGTAAAAAAGTAAAAAAGTGACTACAAAATCAGAACCAAACTAGAGTACGGTTCACCAGTTGATAAGAATCAAAGTTTTGTCCTAAGACAAATTCCACAAATTATAATGTTTCTCAAATAAGTGTTTTCCTTGAAATCAATTTAAACAATTTTTAAACGATATACAAAAAGTATTTTCAGCTATTCTTATTTGTAATTTTTTATCTTTCCTTTTAGCGAATTTCCCATAAAGGGTATAAGCTACAACAGTAGGTCTCATGGTAAGACCTGGACCCGGACCGATTTGCCTTTAACTTTTGATTTCACCAGATGCCAAAATCACAATCCGATCAAATGCATATGTATGTGTCCGTTAGTACGACAAATCAAGCAAAAATCATCCAATTTTAAATCAAATTTGGTACAAATGTGTAAATCTACATTTAATCTAACAAGTTCGGGAACGATCAAAATCGGACCATGGGGTGTTCAATAGGGAGTTTTATGGTATAAAATTGGTTTCTCTCATTTTTGACCCTCAAAACATAGAATTTCCTAACTTTTATTTAAATCATTTTGTAGAGCTTAAAAACAAATAATTTAGTACATTAAAGTGTTTTTGTACGGTTATTGGCTACGGAGAGAATTAAAAAAAAGTAGATTATTCAATCATTGTAGTTTATTTGTTTATGCGTAACTTATATTTTTATCAAATTTGGGAAATTTATTGATTTTATGCAAAGCTAAAATCTCTAAAAACAACTGTTTTATTACTGTTTTAAACTGTTTTATATATCACTAAAAATACCCTTCATTGCCCTCCCTTTAGCAACAAACCTAGGTAATGGTTAGATTAGGTTAAATAGATTTGTGGAAATCAAATCAGGCATAAAAATAAATTAACAACAGTCAAAATCTTGAAATCTACAAAAATTTTTCTACAGTGTTCCTTGTGATTGACATTTGCCAAGATCCTGATCACCTTTTTCTGTATTAAAAGAACATCAGTGATGTGAAATGAGGGCTGCTATCTCAAAAGATTATTCCATAATCAAGGGCTGATTGGAAAAGTGCAAAATAAGCAATTTTTTATAAAGTCAAAAAGGAACTACCGGTACATCATTGAGTTTTCTGAAAAGAAATGTCAATCTAGGCTACTTAGTCTAGTACAGAGATATTCAACATGATATGACAGGAGTTGACCTACATTAACACCCAAAAACTTAACAACTTTGACCTTGTCACATTGTACTTTAGGAATTTTGCGAAGTCCAAAGACAACAGTTTGGGGTTTCTCATTGTTTAAGAAAAAGCTATTCCAGCAAATGTGTTACATTTGAGACTGGATGGAAGATCATTTATTGAGATTAAGAAGAGCAGAGGACCCAAGACTGACTGACTGAGCCTTGTGGTACCCCACAGTTGCTTAAGGCAACCGCGGACCACTGACCCCCACTGCAAAACCATCTGTCTTCGGCTACTAAGATATGTCTTCAGCAGTTTTAAAGCATTAATTTGAACACCATAAAACTCCAACTTATGGAGCAGGACATCATGGTCAACACAGTCAAACGCTTTTCTGAGATCAATGAAGGTCGCCCAGGCATATTCTTTTTGTTCAAAGGCGTTTTTGTTCTATTGCATCCATAGTGGACTGTCCACTTCTAAAACCAAATTGATGTTTGTTGAAAAGTGAGTTTACTTCAAAAAAGTTAGTCAGCTACAGCTGATTGTATACTACATGCTCTGGCACCTTGGACAGCAGAGGTACTAGACATATTGGCCGATAGCTGCTTGGGCTGTCTCTTTCCCCTTTTTTGAAAATTGGACAAATTTTATAAATTTTTAAGCCCTCTGGAAAAACCCCTTCCCAAAGACGGACGTTTTTACAGTGGGTTAGAGGCACTACAATTTGTTCAGCAACTTCTTTAACCAACCAGTTAGAAAACCCATAATATTCTTGGGTTTTGTGTTCTTCATTTTGGAAATAATCAAAGCAGAGATATTCTTACTAAGTCATGTTGGTTAAAAATTGGTCATAAGAGTTGGTAGTTTTCTTAATGCTGTTTCTAATATCAGCTAAAGAATTAATAAAAAAATTATTGAGGATATCTCGGTCAATGGGGACATTGTTTGTTTTGAGTGAAAATTTAAAAACGTACGTTTTCAGGGAAAGCACTTTGCAATTTTTTCCCCCTTTTTTCAAAACTTTTATTATTTTTTTTATTTCATTAACATTTGAAGTTTCATAAAATGTCCATGGTAACGCAATATCTTTGGGAGTTTTTTTTTTTAAAGAGCATCTTTAGTGGAAAAACACAAAATCCTGTCACGACCATAACGGACGTTTAAGGAATATTAAAAATAGTTAATATTATTTTTATAACTATGTTTTGCTATAGATTAATTTACTTTTATATCCATTATACAATAAAAAGGTCACTAAGCTTTTGGTATATTTGGTCTTTCTAAAAAAAAAACCAACTTTCAATGGTGTTGCTGCTTTAGTCTATTCAAAGCAGATTATGGCTGTCCAGTTGGTAACCCAGAGTTTGTGGGTAAAAAATGGAGCACATGAAATAAATATCACCCACCTTTTCAGGATTCTCTACGGAGAAAATTTGTTTGATTAGAGGGAAGTCTCAAATCAAAGAAATAAAATTACCCAAACCTAAATTACTTATCACAGGCTATCTATCAGTAAGGCAACAGTTTTCTTCAATTCTCAATTCTGGAAAAACTTTGTTGAAACATGTTAACTCGAACGACGCAAATAGAGGTACCGGTATTAAAAATTAGTTTCTAACAAGTGTTTAAACAACTCTAAGATGTAACTAGAACTATCCGAATTTAAGCATAATGTTTTCCTCGGAGTTATGTTTCATACTATATGCGGCTCATTGAGCCGCACGGGTTCTCTAGTAAAATTATAATATGCTCCTTTTTTGTAAGTTTAATAACTATTGATGACATAAAAATATGGCTTTATATATTTCGGCATGAATAATTAGTCTAAAAACAGCGTGAAAGTTGGAAAATATACCCTAGTGACACGTCATGGTCGTGAATTTCGAGACTTTAAAAATACCTAGAACCTATTTAAAACCAAATATATGTGTGTAACATGTTTCCCCCGTCCCAAAAAATATCAAAACACATAATAATAAACTACAAATCTAGTATCTACGAAGTAAAAGAGGCCAGGGACATGAAAACGTACGTTTTTAAATTTTCACTCTTTTACAGTTTGATTGAGAATTTTGTTTAATAAGAGCCCAGGCGGCTTTGCATTTATTGTCCGAACCGTCAATTAAACTGGCATTGTATTTTTGAGTTTTGCTTCTCTGACTGCTTTCCTATACTAAGACTTAACTTAATATTCTTATAGGTATGCTAATTTACATAGGCCTAGGTAGATCATTTTTAAATATCTTAGATCTATCATATGCACATGTTACCTGTTCTCTGAGCTTAGAAAGATCTGATGTGTACCAGGTGTGGTTGATTTTTCTAGGTGGTTTTGGCTTAGAACGAGACTTAAGAAGAGGGAAGCACCCATCAAACACATGCAATAAATTATCAAGACACACTCTTGAAAATGTCACAGAAGTCTGTGTAATCACGTTGTTGCCAATCCAAGGTTTCAAATATGTGTTGCCAATTGATCGTGCTAAGTTTGAATTTTAAAAATATCCATGTTGTTTAAGTCTTATAGAAAAAATTCTTGTCAGATGAAAGTGTTAGAAATCTCATCAGCAGAACTGTTGGATACAATTCGAAAAAGGAGGCCACTGTGGTCGAAGAAGTGAAAGCTTTCCACCGCACAAAACACATCATCCTTTTTAACATTCGAAAAAACATTGTCGAGACAGGCATTGTTACGAGTTGGAAGCTCACTATGCTGTTAGATCTTGAATTGTCTAAGCAAGTCGAGTAGCTCTGTAACTCCCGTCTGAATTCACATCACCTCCAATGATAAACTTTATGTTTATCCCATTAAAAACTAAAAGTGAGATTTTTCTCAAGCTGTTCAATAAATATCCACATATTCACTTATTACTGTCAGGAGTGTGCGATAAATATAAATTATTATTAGCTATCGTAACTTAGCTATTGCAATGTATTGTCAACTTAGCTCAATAATTTGATAACAGATCAATGTGATGGATCGATAAAGACCTGCACTAACTTACCTAACTGCGTAAACTTATGTTAAATTGTCCCATCTTTCTTGATAACCTAAAAGGTAAAAAAGGCCCTTGCAATGATATGATTAGCCTAGTTATATGAGTTAGGCCTTTAAGTGAAGAGTTTGAATTTCCCATACACTAGTAGTCTCTGACGATAGTGAATCGTTCAACAAATTTGGATTGCTTAATAGCAGGTATTTGAACCTTTTTTAATATTATTTGGCAATCCGGAGGCTAACAACTACAATGAATCGTTCAAATTTGTATAACTGATTTAATTGATTATGATTAATTTTCACGGTAAACATTCTCCAAAGGCCAGGAAAGTAAAGTTTGTTTTCATTTAACTTAACCAACCAGAACTTAACAACAACAGTTTGACAACCACTGATAAAGAAAAAGAACCACTGACACTGGGATTGGACTAAGTGAGAGTGGAGTGACTTGACTCCTTGACTGAGTGAGGCCGAGACCTGCTGAGTGCACTGAGCTATAATAATATAACTGGAGTAACCACTCTGTGTTTTAAAAACGTACCACTGTTTTTGCTGGTTTTGTTTCAGAGTTTCGTTTTGTTAGGTTGGCCGGGTGATCGGGTTGGTGGGACTTGTCAGTCAAATTAGAGAGGCAAAATCAAGATGGCGTCATCCTGTTTTGTTGATGATAGTAAACAAAAATCTGCCAACTCAACTCAACATTATGATTGCAATATAAGTTTATTTGTCTATTTTACGAGCAAGAGCAACCCATTTTAACAAGATCATAAACCGATGGTCGTTATTTAATCAAATGCCATAAGGCTATTGGCCTAAACCAATACTTCCAAACCAGGAAACTTGACTAGCCTATTTTCACCACATAGCTTTAAAAGAGGTAAATACGTTAGTATTTATTTACCATCAAACAAAAACAATTTATAATGTTTCAAAATAACTGTAAATACAGAGGTTTTAACGTGCAATAACTTATATAAGTTTTTGATACAAGTCCCTGAAATAACGTATAACATAACCCCAAATAAATAGTATGGTTAGGTTTGAATGAATTGGAATTATTTGACAGCATCCCACCAACCGATCACACTTCCAACTTAACAACACGAAACACCAAAAACAAACCAGCCAAAACAGTGGCACGTTTTTCTCTAACGTTTAACCAGAGAGTAGTGACTCCAGTTATAATTTATATCTCAATGGCTGAGTGCTGCTGCTGAACCTGAACAACGATGTCAGCGTTCGAAGCGGACTTTCCAAACTATGCCTTGGACAGTACTCGCGGCCCTACTAGGTAGCGCTAGTAGTTTGCCCCCAGGTTCTCGTATTATTGTAGAAGATCTAATTCACCCACACCTCATTTTTGAGTGACTCGGCATTACATTTCAAGACCACAAATAGTTTGAAAACTATTCTACTTGTGGTCCTGAAATGCGAAATGCAAATCAATGAAGATCACAAATTGTTTTCAAACAATCGTGATTTACACTATTTACTTTCTCCCCCTATACCATAGTATATGGAGAAAGTATTGTTTTCGTCAAAATTTTCGAGTTTGAGTTTAGAGTGGATATATTCGTTTTGGGCCCCCCTGGACACAAAAAAGTGGTTTTCGAAGTGATGTCTGTGTGTGTGTGTCTGGATGTGTACAGAGCTAGGGAATACACGTCTTGTGGTCCGATTTCGATGAAATTTTGTATGTAGGTTCTAATCCATGGTATCTCCAGGCGTTTTTTTTTCATTTTTTTGAAATTTTGATTTGTAATGGGGATTTTCCCATAAAACCCATAAAAAACCGGAAAAATCGGATTTTCTCGAAAATGGCCCGAACGATTTTGATAAAAATTTAGTATGTAGTTCTTTAAATTCTGAACTAAATTGTAGGCCTACTAATCCCATTTCCGTATATTTACTCTCACCACCGCTTACACATGATAAAGGTTGTTGACAAACTTATGGGAGAACGTATGTGTCAGAATGCTGATACCGTTTATTTACACTTTTTTCACTTTTTTACGCTTTGCTCCAAAATAAACTTAATTCATCAATGTAATAGTGAACTGTAAACCCCTTGTAGATTTCAGTTTAGCAATAAATGCGGTAAGATTGTGTGCTATTACTATTGCCATACTAAGATTAAAGCACATTGCAAATGATAATACAGTATCTTATAATGTAATTACTTTACTAAAAAAGATTATTTTTGGCTGTAATGCAGGGTTCTGCTGTACTATTTAAACTTGTGCTACAGATCACGGTCCCCATAACGAAAAAGTAAGTAGTATTTTTACGGTGAAGTGAAGAAAAGTTTATTGAAAATATTTATAACTAATAACATTGACTTTTGGATACTCCAGTAAGAAAATCGAACCCTTTCCATAATTAAAGTACAAACTAATAATTGTTAGTAAATCAGCTGATCGCCCAATGCAAATCTGATATAAACTACAAGCTACAAGTTGTAACTTGTAGCTTGTAGTTTATTATGAAATGGGTCCCCTGGTGTCGCCAATCTTTTACGTTTGAAATCAGTTTTGAATGAGCTTTTCACAGGGTGTATTATTATAGTGTCTAAAATTCTATTAGCGAATTTCCCTATAGGGAAGTAACTAATTTACCATAGGTGACACGGCAATTTCCAGACCCGAGACCGATATACTTTTTCATTTTGATTTACCCACAGGCCAAAATCACAATTCGTTCAAATTGTTAAATATGTGTGTTATCTTTGAGGTATTTTATTTCACGGGGATTTGTCTTCGTGAATGTAGCTTGGGTGATTTTGGTCCGATTTTGATTAAATTCAGCTTAAAGGTGTATGGCGGGATAAACGTGAGAGAGTTCACGAACCAGCGTGATCGGACATGGGAACATGGTGTTATGGGGTGAAAATGGGGGTTTCTAATTTCTTTCCCTGAAAACTTTCCTAATTTCTCTATTTTGAATAGCTTAAAACAAATAAATTAGTATATTGAAGTGTCATTGTACGGTTATTGGTTACGAATAAAATGCAAACAATTTAATATTCCTATGTTATTTTTTTAGAAGCCGATGTCGGGAAATGTGCGAGTGTTGAAAAACACTTTTTGACCGTGTGATGAACAAATATTTTATTCATATTACACCTTTTGAACAAACTATGCTACAAAACTGAAATAGTTTTCATTTAAAGATAACCTCTCAAAACTACTTCTAGCTTGTTTTCAATTTAATTTGCTAAAGGAAACAAGCAGCTGTTTGTTTAGTAAGTGATTCAATAGTTTCGTCTCTTACGATTGTGTTAGTGTACATTATACTATTGACATGTAGAACTATTTACAATAAGGCAATTAACTACTACTACTACTATTATTAATTAACTACGATCGATCAAACAATCGTTACATGCAATTTTTTATGATCGAAATTAACAACTGAGTTAACAACAGCTGATTTTTACTAGGGGTTAAAAATGGAAAAAAGTTACTTTAGATCCTCAACGCATGCATTAAAAACGGCTGTTTTGCTGTAGTATGACGAAAAATAATTCTTGCATTCCTTAAATCACACAAAACTTCTGCTTTCAATCAAGTTTCATAATCAATTCCCACATAAAACAATCTCAAATTAAATAAAATCAATCTCAAATTAAATAAAATCAATCTTTATTTTAATAAATAATAATAATGAAGCAATACATACGTATATAATATAAGGGTGTTAATATAGGGTGTCCCACGAAGAGGTTTAAACGTTTGACTTTATATTTCTTGCCCATTAATTGACCGATGTTTTTGAAACTTTGCATAATTTATTAAATATTTTTTAAAACTATTCTGGGAAATTTTCAGCTCTCTAATCCTCGTAGAAACAAAACGGTGGCATATTGAATGTTTTTGATTAACTAATCATATTAAATTAATTAATTTATTATTAATTATTAACTAGTGATGGGTCACGGTTTGAATAATTTTGGACTCTACTTTTAGGTTTTTCATTAGGCTATGTTCTAATTTCCTGATTAAAAAGTATTATTTCCCTAGGATGTGATAATACCAATATTTTACAAAACCAAAAACCCTATTTTAATTTGTTTAAAGTATCATTTTTTCAATATACCGCCATTTTGTTTTTACGAGGGTTAGGGAGCTGAAATTTTCCCAGGACATTTTTTAAACCTACTTTATAAATTGTGTAAAGTTTCAAAATGTTCGGAGCATAAATAAATGGGCAAGTAATTTTAAATCAAACGTTTAAACCCCTTTGTGGGACACTCTGTATATACAAATTATCACATGGGCAATCTCCCCATGTTCGGTGTTAACAATGAGCTCATACTAGAGATAGCGACCGTTACGCCTCTTACAATCTTCCTACAATTTACGGTAAGGCAGAAACTAAAGTTATAATGGTGTTATTAATGCTAAATTTTAAAGAGGTTATGTTTCTTAATTTAATAAACGGTATCAGCAATCTGACAAATACTTTCTCCCATTAGCGTATCAACAACTTTTATCATGGGTAAGCGGTGGGAGTAAACTATCATATTTTATATGGGAAATCACCCAGGTCGCAATGACCTTTGAACCGTTTTTTTACAGCAATGGGAGTTGCATTATTTTGTTTAAAATCATAAGGACCATAACACACTAAACTTTAATCAAAATTGTCTTTTTCTCAAAAATCCGATTTTCCGTTATTTTATGATTTTTTAAGATGGGAAAATAACATAGGTTACAATAACTTTTGAAGGTAATTTTTACGTAAATGGAATCTGTGCCATTTTGTTCCGAATTTAAAGGAACATAAGATCAGATTTTTTGTTATTTTATGGGTTTTATGAAAAAATTGCCATTTTAAAAATCAAAATTTCAAAAAATGAAAAAAAAACTCTTGGAGATACAGTACCATGGATTAGTGCCTACATACCAAATTTCATTAAAATCGGACTACAGGTGTGGTCTGTAGCTCTGTACACATCAACACACACACGCACACAGGCATCACTTTGAAAACAACTTTTTTGGATTCAGGGGGGCCCAAACGGATATATATTTATATCCACTCAAAATCAAAAGTTTTTACGAAAACAATATTTTCTTCATTACTATGTATAGGGGGAGAAAGGAAAAATCAGTGAACTACGCCTACACAAAAGCCCAAGTAATTGAAGCCAGTTTAATAAATAATTTTAATGTTACCGATACTAAACTATAATGCATATTAGTTAGTAGGCATACAGTTAGTGGTTATATATTATTACACATAACATAAAAAATGTAAAATAAACTAAAACAGCAAGAGTAAGAGACGATCTAAAATACTTAATTTTTACAACTGTTATTGTCATAACAAATTTCTTATATGATTAAAACACTGAATATTAGTAAAATACAAAGAATAGTGTGAATCTGTTGTTTCTCCAATACGGTTGAACATAGAACTTCCATTCCTTCAGAACTTTGGATCCGCAAGATAAGAGCTGGAATATCTTGTGTCTACTTGCATTACGATAAACAGAAACACCAACGTATTTATACGTGAAACTCGTCGTCTGATGATCCAACCTCCAAGGTTTGAATAAATGTAATATCATGTAACATACTATGTAAACATTAATGATTACCTAGGGCATACCGATTATTCTAGGGCAGTTTTTAGTAAAGTATATTTAGCATGGCGATGACACAGACAAGCTGACAGACAGACACACACACAAATAAACACACATTCAATGTTGCGTAATAATTGTATACCCTTGTATTACTATTTAATTTTGTATACTTTTATAGTACATAAAAAATATTAGAGAACGATTTTCAACCGTTAAAATTAATACCACATTTGATTAGGCCTACAACTTAGCGTATACACCCTAAATTAAGGTTTACAACTTCAGTTGCCAAATTGTTATTGTCGCCATTCTATTTACGCATGTACTGTATACAAAATTAAAAAAAATATATTTTAATCTTGTTGCTGCTTCTTCATTTCTTTATGTTTAAATATTTGTTAAAACACAACGATAAAAATGTCTGCTACAGTACTAGGCATTAGAAGGGGATTTAGAATATGGTTGACGGTGTTAGTATAATAATTCGGCTCTCATAATCACAAAGATTTAAAAATCCAACAGCAATGCACATTTGTCATAGGAAAATAGGGACTCAATAACTAACTTATTAGGACCTTATCATCTCCAATGTAGATTACATTGTATATTATACATAGTTCCTTAATTGTTAATGAGGAAGACAATTTCTGCGTTTGCATAAAAAAAATTTTGTATTTGAAAATTTTAATACATATACATCAATTGATTTTTACTCCATTTTAGGATTGGCTTTATGGGTTATTCATTCATAAAAAAATAAATACATAATTTTTGTTCATAAAATTCCATGTAATAGATTAATAGGGGATGGCCAATTAGGAATCAATTCTCTTTACGGTGTTAGTTACACGTATTAAAATGAAAATAAAACATGAAACTAGAAACAAAATAACCTAACTTAAAGAGGTGGTCTACAAGCATTAAACATAAATACCTTTTCTATGCGTCCACAATTCTTGCATAGTTTGGCCAAAGTAGGATTTATTTGATGGTAGAGTGATAAAATAACAAACAAACATGCGAACACACAAACCATTGCACTGACGACAACTTGAACTTACTGTTACAGCTAGGTTTGAACCTACTGGTGCAAGAACTTCTCTTGATGGACAATTTGCGTAATCGGTTACTTGTTACTATCGAATAATCGAGTCAAATTAGTCCTGTGTGTTATCGACTAATCGCATGTCTAATTAATTAGTCGATTATTTGACCGTCAAAGATCAACTAATTAACCTAAAACTGTTGTTATTTGTTAGATTAGTTAACGTTGAGTTGGATGCTAAATCCTGAAATGTATTTGTTTATTTATTGTTACTCACCCAGAGAGAATTGTTCGTACACAGGCCTACCAATAGCTCATATTTTAACCATAGCTGTATTTTATTTTTCTTTGGACTGTCTAGGTATATGTTATTCGTGAGAATGGAAGTCGGTGATAATAAAACTAGCTGTTACCCATCACGGGATTCATCCCGTTTGACTTCATAAGTATTAATTAAACTATTGATTGATTTAGTTAGGATGAAATAAACAAAACAGAATACAGTAATGCAAACAAATAATTATAACTACCTGGTTTCAATACGGAAATAAATTAAAAGAATAATAAACAAATAAGTACAGCTGAAGTATTTTTAACATTACGTACATGGAGTGTTCCCTTTAGAAAGGAATTACAACCTTAAAGGGCGATTTATGAAATAATGGTTAGTTTTGCGCAAGGTTTTTCGTCATGGAACATTTTAAGTATATGGTTTGTGGCTTGTAGTTTTCTCAAAAGTTCATGGGTACTTTGGGATTTATATATAGATACAAAGTATTGAATTTTACAATGTGAGTGTAGAATGAAGTGTAACTTTTTACTTGCTAGTATCAGCTGTTTCTTTAGCTAATTATTAAGAAAGGTCGACCGATCAGCTGTTTCCATCGAATATCAAATGCTACCGATTTTCCTCAGGATCAAAAACCATCAAACCTACAACCATTGTCAAGCAAGCCCTATAACCTCTCAGCTAGTCAGCTACTATAAGATTTATATATATAGGGAAAATAAAAATTAGATGACAAACAAACCTGATATGTATAGATGTCGTACTGTATAAAAAACACATTTGGATACGGTATTCACACGTTGCACAATGATATAACAAAATTTTGCATACGAAAAATCCCCTAACTATTCAAGAATTTCGTCCCTGGATCAGTTGAACTACAACATGTGAAAAGCAAAATCATCGACTACTTAAACCACAAGTGTGTGGCATTGAAAAACAAATAACACAATAAATTGTTTTTAGTGAAGCACAAGTAACATTAAATAAACGTCTCGAAGTAGACTAATATTTTTCGGTAGTTAAATCATTCGATAGTTTGGTTAATCGACTACTTTCAGTCGATCACAACTTGACGTCAACGACGAGGCATGCGGGGTAGGGGAAGGTTAAAGTACATCGGCGATAACCGTCCATCGAACACGACTTGACGTGATCGTTACAATTCTGGAGAAACCGGATAATTTTATGAGGTCATCGTCTTGATGGATATTCCACAAGAGTCTTAAGATGATCGCTACTGTAACGTAGCTGTCGGGCAGTAACTGTCAAATCAGGCACTGATTATTTTATTTAGGTGTTGACGATAAATAGTAAATATTTAAATAAAGTTTTTTAATGCCATTATGCATTTTTATTTTTTGATTATTTTCAAATAGAATTATGTGAATGGATTGTATTTGTTGAATTGTTTTGCTAAGATAACTTGTCAACTTACCGATCTGAAGTTTTGTCCTCGACAACCATCCCTAAAGACTTATTTTAGGACTCAAACTCAAACTCAAACATCTTTATTTTTGACAGTCGTTACAAACTGCATAATAGCGTCAACAAAATTTCTCTTACAAATAAAAACAATATTTCTTATGGACGACGCTTGTTCTTATAATTAATATTGTATATATTGTATAAGTGTTAACATGAGTTGTTTTGAATTTTGAATAGAAAATTCATAAATAAGGTACCGGTATATAATTTGCTAGATTATAATTAGATTATTACTCGTTACTTAGATAAGGCACATATTAATTATTGATTAATTGTTCATTTATTATTTAATTTTGCACAGAAACAAGTCCATTTTTATATTTTATTTAACACCTTTGTCCCTGTAGCTTTTATTACAGTTATTTATTATAGATCTATTCTTCTATATATGCTACTCTTTTTTTTATTGTTTATAATCGGCTTCTGTAGATCTTGGTTGAATGTAATGTTTTGCGTTCCATGCAAGATCTATCGCACTAATTAGTTTAATGAGCTATAAAGAATCTCAGGGAATAGAGAAATACTTATGTATTACAAAATACAATTTTTTAAAGCGTTGTTTCACAAGTGAAATACCCTTTTCTACTTCCAAAGCATGTTATGAGTTTAAAATCTACAAAACTACGTTTTGTTGTGATTTAAACGGATAAACTGTAGGTGTAGCAAGGAAAATGGGTAATTGGAAAGCCTAACGCATGCAGATTTGCAAATAACTATAATAGTGTGATTTTATTAAATATTTGTGGTGAAAAAGTAAAAATGACATAAATACTTTTAAAAAGTGCCTATTCAAGTTTCAAATTATAGCCAATTTTTGGCTGCCTTAATTAGGTATTTTCAAGAAATGCATATTAGTAACCTGTATGAAATTGTATTCACTTTCAGAATATCAAGTTCCACTTTGATAGATTTCCTCACCGTTTATAAGTTATTTGTAAAAAAGCTAAGCAACCTCCTAATTTATAGAGGCGAGAAAATACTGAGTTAGAGATAGTTTTGATTAACTTTACAAATAAATCTACAGTTCTACTGGATAAATTTTGTCAGTTGATGGGTTGTAAAAAGCCTAATCGTGTAGATTTTGAATGATGAAAGTCTTGTTTAACATTTGCGGTGGAGTAAAAAAAAACAAAACAAAAAAACAAGAATACATTAAAAACGGATTTATTCCATTTTCAATTTATAGCAAATTTCGGCTGCCTTTATTTAGTATTTTCAATAAATACGTGGTATTTTGTAGGGAGTTTTATTCTCTTTCTGAATATAACTTTATTTACTTTCTACTTATTTGGTCGATTTCCTCACCATTTAAAAGTTATTTGGAGAAAGGTTAAGCAATATCCGAATTTATAGTTGTTAATTAATACTGAATTAGAGATCTTCTTGTTTAACTTTGTAGAATGAAATCTACCAGGTCTACTTGACAGATTTTATTAAATAATAGGTCAATGGAAAGCTTCATCGATGTAGATTTGCATAAATTATGAAAGTTTGATTTTTCTGCTAACGAGAATGACAGTGTAGCCAACCACACAGAGCTATTATAATTGAACCATTGGAAACTAAGCACTATAAGCAGTGAAATGTCACATGGGGGAGTCAGGCCCATCCATATATCGATGGTTAGGCCTTGCATATAGCGCTGAAATCGACTCTGCACCGCTTCACTAAAATAACAATTTTTGTATCAAAACTTAATAATTTGTACATATACTTAAAAAGGAAAATACATAGAATACGAAAATGTAACAAACAGTTTAAAATTTTTACCCTTAAAGTCATCCAATCCCCTTAAAGATTTATGTCAGTGATGGGTTTGCAGGTATGAATCATCAAACCATAAAATGAAACATGTGTTGATAATTTAACAGCTGACCCAGACAGCACGTGAGCTTGGACTAAACTTGGTTTTTACATATTTCTGAATTGGTATGACAAACTTGGAGTTTGGAACCCACTACAAATTTAAAACAGCTTTGGTTAAGTGAACTTGTGTGAATGTGCCAAAACTAAACTTGTTTTATTTACATATATAACCTGGTTGGCCAAGTCCACAATTTAAACACCTAACCAGACCCACGACAAGCTTGTTCATGTGAGTCTAAAGTGAGCAGTGCCATATGACAAAAGAATTTTCCCTCCACCCCTACCCAGAACGCTCCTAAAACCTGTTTCTTTGTGCTGAACCACCATTTTTGTTGGATTTAGACTTCCTCACTCTCAGTTGTCAGTTCTCACTTATCTAGTTCTGGTGTTGTGAGTTACTCGTTTCGTTACTAGTTGTGAGTTTTGTTTATGGTTTTGATACCAAGACGAAGCAAAGAAGAATTAAGGGATTCCTGTAAAGGTAAGATTTAAACTCCATTGATAAAAAATATACTTGTGTTGGTTAGTCTATGATGATATAAGTAAGCTACGTTAAGCAAACAATTAATTTCATAGCATCAAGAACCCGTAGAATTTTGTTTATAGCCTAAATCTTTTGTGCTTTAACATTTGACATACTCAGCGCTTCACTGAATCGACGTCACTCACTATACTATACTCTAACTCTAGTCTACTGCTGAACTCAACAGAACAGAACCAAAATTTGTGTTTAACCTAAACCATTATTACGTTGTTTGTATTCAGTAGCCGTATTGATGTGTAAGTTCCATCACACGCTGTAATCATTATAAAAGTAAAATAGTAAGAAATAAAAGTTCGATAACAATTTTAAAAACAAAGGTAAGTTAACACCCTGTGTTTGCAACACCAACAAATTCCAAATAATCAAATAATTATAACAAATAAAAATAATGAAAAATTATTTTAATAATAAATTTTAATAAACCAAATAATTCTAATGCAATTGTATTTTTTATAGATCTTCTGAAGCAGGCGGTGGAGTTGATGGGTTCAGAAAAGAAGTTGAAGGTGAAGTGGAAGATAGTGGGCATTGTATTTATTATATTAATAAATTGTCTTGAAATGTGAATGTCTTGCTTTCTAAACCTCATATATAAACAATATGTTTTCAAGATCACTCATAAAATAGGCTTCATTTTATCATAAATCTTTCTTGGTAAAAAACAAATTATAAGAAAAAAATGTGGGCTAGCAAATGAATGGTGTGAAACAGCTTAAATAGGTATAAATTATATTACTATAGCCTATTATAATAATTATTATTATTATCTCTGATCATGACAGTAATTGAAGTATATAAAACTTCGTACCAAGTTTTGAGTGAGTCTATAGGTGTGAGCTTGTTTGCCCAAGTCTAAAATGTGCTAAAACCAATTCCAATATGAGTCTAGGCCAAGTCCAATATGAGCCTACTAAAAGTGGGCTTGGGTCTCCAAGTCCATAATGAGCCTGTTTAATTTATCAGTGTGAGCTTGTTTGCCCAAGTCTAAAATGTGCTAAAACCAATTCCAATATGAGTCTAAGCCAAGTCCAATATGAGCCTACTAAAATTGGGCTTGGGTCCCCAAGTCCCGAACAAGTCCATAATGAGCCTGCTTAATCCACCAGACCCGTTTTGTATCCATCATTCCAAGCTTAGAGTGGGTTTGTGCCCATGAGTTCACTGTAGGTTTGGGGTTGGGACTTGGGTTGGACTTGGGGAGCCAAACCCATAACAAGTTGAACAACTGCCAACTTCGGTCTCTAAAACAAGTCAAAACCAAGCCTACAGACTTTGGTCCCTGAGTCTAAACCAGGCTTGGGGACTTGGGCCAATGGACTTGGAACAAGTTCCCAGCAAGCCCATTGTGCTGTTGGGGGATTGTTGTATTGTTATTTCATTAATTTTTCTTTGTTTGCATGTTGTTGTTCACATTTTGAATTTGTTGTTAACTGTGTTCCTTATGTTATGCGTGTGTTTCAAAAGTTATATCTGTACATTTGTCAATTAGTGAGTTAAGTGGTACATGGATTTCATAACTGTTATTTTCCCAGAGACAGTTGTATTTAACCACAACGGGCTCTGTTGCTAGTTTATTATAATTAACCAAAACCCCCTTAATCAAATTTATGTCATGTATAATCATGGTGGTGGAAGGAAAATACATAGGTGTGCTATTCCCGTCATATGCGGACGTCATCCAGATTGCAAACCAAAATCACCTGATCGTATTACCAAGTATATTTGTTTTTATTTTATTGGTTTAAAATATTTTTCTTAATAACGAAATGGTGTTTGCAATCTGGGTGACGTCGCATATGACGGGAATTATAGCACACCTATGTTTTTTCCTTCCACCATGATGTATAATAGTGTTGCATAGCAATAAAAACAAATATAAACTTTAAGCGTATTTTTTTTTTGTAACTCAAAGTTGATTTGGGGTTTAGCTTGCTTTTTTTTCTGCGATGACCAGCTGGCATGACAAAGACAACGACAACCGACAACACTGATGTAAACACTAAAAAGTGAAAGTGCGGTTTGAGGTTACCTGATTAATTTTGTTTATCTTTCTTGATCTGAAGAACCTATTTTCCTATTGTTTTAGGCTTTTCGTTTTAGCCACTAGCCGTCATATAACTTACTTCACATTGCCCGTGAAGTGATTTCCATTTCATAAATCTGACTTTTCATAGTAGGCCTATAAGTATAGCTGTTGGACTAGGTCTCTGTTTTTGTTATTAAATACATTGGCTTATAAGGTAAGTTTGTAAAAGTACCCATCTTTGGCTCACAAAATTTATTTTAGTTGCCCATTTTTGTCAGTCCAAAAGAACCATGTAACTTAGGGGACCTTAAACCCCTAAATTAGTTGGCTAGAGAATTGAAGAACTAGGACAAGCCTAGGGCTTATTCCAAACGACTTCTAGGTCAAACCGAGTTCAGGTTTTATACTAACTTCCTCAGCTGAAAGGTAGGTCAATAAGTTACAAGCCCATACCTAGACTGTGTTGTTATTCAATCAGCAAAAAATTAAAAATAGGCCATTTAATGACATTTGATTTATCCAGCTCCCTTGACTAGCCTAGGCTATATGATTGTTCTACCATAACTTACTGATCAAAAGGATTGTCTCCTCTTATTTTCAGTTATTTTTGACTCCTGCCGGATAGATCAAGCTATGTTTGAAATAGGCCTAGGCCTTCATATTAGCCTAGTTACGATCAATATAGTTTTTAATTGACTCGAGTTAGTTAAATAGGCTAGAATAGCCTATTTTCCCAGTTTATCAAAAATAAATCCAGAAATATTGTTAAAGCTGAGATTATGTCCGTGGTACTTCTTAATTAAGTTAGTTTTTTTAAGCAGCCCACTGTATAGTGCTGCATATTTTGCCAGATTTCAATTTTCCATCGTTAGTTTCCTCCCTAAGTGATTCTAGACATCATTATTTATTGCCGGTACCTTTGATTTTATCACTATAGTCCATATAGTCTATATTGGGAATTGTCATCACTGATGATGTTCTCCCAAAGTGATCTGGCGCATGCAAGTGTGAGTGTTTGTGTAAATACATACGGTACTTCTTCGATAAGTAAAATTAGTGGAATAAGTTATGGTCTGATGACGAGGTGTTGAGGTTCTTGGCCGAGGAATGGTGGTTATTTTTCTGAGTAGAAGACAGTTTCAATGATGTAGAGTGATATAATCGTGATTATGTTAAGTCGGTTGAAGTATGGTTTGAAAAGCTCCAGTGGGTCAAGAGGTAAATGTTCAGATTTTTCCTATTAGGTAATTAAATCTTAAAAGCAACCTAGTATTCATGTCAGGCAACTCAGTTTTTGGGCAGATGTGAAGCCCCATGGTGCGATAGGCTTACCATAGGCCTATATGTTTGCAGTTTTGATGGAATGGTAACCTGTCATTGTTATGTCCAGATTGGTGGTGTGATGGATTCTACGGATGACCAAAGATGGAGTTTCTTGCTCAAGTGATCAACATTAATCTGCCAGCATAAATGTTCACCATTTATTATTTGTCATCACTTTTGTTGAGTTAACCATGGGTATGTCCAGTCTGGTTCATTCATCAGTCGGCCTACTGAAGTTATTGTTATTAATCTGGAAAGTTATGTGTCACTGTCTTGTTTTTAATTATACAGTAAATGGTTTGTTACTTGTCTGTCAAGTGATCCTACAGTCGTCCACGGCAACCGGTTTCGAGACTGAAATCTCATCATCAGGCAGATAAAAAATGTCTTTTCACTCAAATTCAGGTCGTCGGTAAACACAAAAACACGAATATAAAACATGAAAACACGGAAGGTCATTGTACGAAT
This sequence comes from Macrosteles quadrilineatus, assembly GCF_028750875.1. Taxonomy (NCBI): domain Eukaryota; kingdom Metazoa; phylum Arthropoda; class Insecta; order Hemiptera; family Cicadellidae; genus Macrosteles; species Macrosteles quadrilineatus. The sequence goes on from NW_026542600.1 coordinate 12,878,817, forward strand.
ATTTATAACTGGCCAGTACAGGACACTATGATGCAGCACGGGTAGATGAGGGTTCATGTCTTGTTTTTATTGGTTGTTAGGTTGATATTTTCACAGGCTTGATATGATAAGGGTGAGGTTATATACTTGAAAGTCTGTGTGAACAATAAATGGTTGTGTCGTCTGTGAAAAGTATACATTTCAGGCTATTGTCTAGTTTTGAAGGAAGGCTATTTATGTTGATAATAAAGAGAAGTTGGCCAAATATCAATACCTGGAGGATTCCCCTTGAAGTTTTTCTATGTAAAGATCTGGTAGTGGTGATGATATTGTGTTGATGTTATAGTAAGATACTGTAAATCTAGCCTAAGTTTTACATTGAATGTTAACTGATTAAATTCGTTCTGAGAATGGCCAGGTGTCGAATGTTGTTTGAAGGTCATGGAAAATCCAAACAAATGATACAGCAACAAATTTTACTCGCTTTTTATCATTCAATTTTAAATTAAATTGTCCACTTATATATTCAGTTCTAATAACAGTTTCTTTAACATGTGGCTAGAGTTTGCTTTTGAAATTTATGTAAAATAACTCTCTATACAACGGCGTAGGTATTGTGGTAGTAGACCTACAAATTTTCAATTAACATATTAACATTTTATTTCAGATCTCGAATGACTTTCCATAAGGGAAATTGTGACAACGTCGTAGAAGCGTTGACAGAAGAAGACCAACGGTTGAATCTAACGTTTGAAAACCTCGATCATATTCCTCCAGTTCTTCTCAACAGTTTTACATCCTCCATTAAAATATTGGATCTGAGCCACAATTGCTTTAGGTGAGTAAATAACGCTTTCAAAATCCCAGTTTAAACATTAAAAACATTTCAATGAATAAATGACCAATTTGATTGCTGACTAAAACATTGTTAACAGACATGGGGACTACTATTGGTTGGTAATGTTTAGTATGGAACCAATACAGCTGTTAAGAAATCTAAATCCAAATTTTGTGTAGAGTTTACCAATAGCCTATATGCATTTTATTACACAGTTTATCCAGCTTACTCTGAATTGACAACTTAACATCTAACAAAGAGTAGGTTGTCATTTAGGTCTGTAGGCCTATTTGTGGCCTGCCAAAGAACAATAGATTTTCCCTTTTTCATTGCAGTCAGCCTGCATATTTTGCATACGTGAATCTTTTGATTTGAATTTTGACATGTACACTCTGATTATCCTAGCCGTCAAGGTAAAGGTCGTTATAGGCCTCTATATTTATTTATTATTATCAGTCGGAAAACAGTAATTACTATAGTGTTCAAAGAAAAGTAAAATATCAAGCAATTTGTGAGTTGTTAAAATGAGTAGGCCTATTTGAAATAACTGTCAAGTATGACTTTAACAAAATAAAAGTCGATTTACTAACATCAGTTACAAAACGTAACTGGTCAGACACAGCAGTCACGCCACAGTAAAAAAAAAAAAATTAATGGATTTTCTATAGCGATATCTCATCTGGCACAGTTGCGCCACAAGTTCCGCCAAGTTGCTCTGAAGGCGTCCGTCAGTCAATTTCAGATTTCTTCCCACCGATATTTTTAGATTGCTGGGACGCTTGACAGATGTATTTGAGGTTAGAAATGAGCTTTTTTGTTATCCAAACGATCAAGTTTATGTTTTGAGTCATGTTTGTAACAATCAACAAGATGTACGATGAAAATTTTATGACTGTAAATACAGTAACAGAAAACTGTCAGAAACCAACTGACCGTCAGTTGACTGAGGATTTTTGTATGCAACTGAGACTAAACTGTGACTGGACTTGGGTGTGAATGGACCTTAATAGGTACTTTAATACTTTTTACTGAAATGACAACCATATGAAGGTAGGAATTTAAGCCAAGTATGAATGGAGATGAGTACCTATAAGATGAGTGGCGGGATCTTGTAGTCTTGTTACTGACTTTGTTATAGTTAGAAAATATTAATAAAAATACAATATTTAAATCTTAAATTCAGAATTTCATTTACTATCAACTCAAGACTCAAACGTAAACATAGTTGATCTTGTTTATATCAAAATAATATACAGGTTGACCCAAAGGAACCTTTAATAAGTATTACACAGTAGTTAAAAAGAATAAAATGGTTTTAGTACTGTACATAGTGAGGTAAACATTTGCCATGAGTTACCAAACAGTCATTTTTTGAAAATGACGTCACGCATATGGCGGCCATGTACTTCTCTACAAATGTTCATTCTGGTCTGAAAATCATCTGAAACTCGGGTCAGGAGGTCTTGTTCAATGCCATTGATCTCCTCTGTGATTGTCAACTTCAAATCCTCTGGAGTGCGTGGGCTGTGAGCACAAACACGCTCCTTAAGAAACCCCCAAAGGAAGTAATCACAGCTGGACAAGTCAGATGACCTTGGCGGCCACAGTATGTCACCAAAGTGAGAAATCACCTTGTTAGGAAATATTTGCCTCACGACTCTCATTGATTGGTGTGCAGTGTGTGGGTCTGCAAAGTTCTTGACATAGAAATTTGTTCAACATGTGAACATAGCGTTGAGAGTTCACTGTCACTGTTACACCATTTTCCTCCAAAAAATACGGCCCAATAACACAGGAATGAGATATCGCACACCAAACTGTAACCTAGGGAGAGTGTAGAGGTTGTTCATGAATCTTACAGGGATTTTGACTGGACCAGTAACGGAAGTTTTGTTTGTTTACCGAGCCATTAAGCTGGAAGTGGGCTTCGTCACTCATTAACAATATCATGTTCGGCCGTTGTTAAGCAATCTTTGCATTCACGATGCAAAGTTTACTTGTTTATTATAGTCGGTCACTTTAAGTTTGTGCACTACCTGTATTTTATAAGGATGAAACTTAAGATCTTTCCGAATAATTCTCCTTACCGATTCACAGTTAATGTTCAGCTCTTGAGCATGTTTTCGCACAGACCTGCTTGGGCTCTTATCAATGCTGCTCTCACTCTGGCGATGTTTTCGGGTGTTCTCGAAGTTCTAACAAGGCCTGGTGGTTTCTTTCTTGTTATATTCCCAGTTGTTCGGAACCCTGATGTCGCATCCGAACCTGGATGCGAGCGAAGGAGGATCAGGTGCTCGAAATAATTAACACATGTTACGTTAAGAAAAACCGCATTGGTGTGCGGGAGCCGGTGAGGTAGGACGATGACTGTTGTACAGAGAGTGTCGGGTGATCGAGGTAGCAGTGGGAACGGAAGGTGGTGTGATGGAAACAACCAATGGGGTTAGTTTATTTGATCAGACCATATGACGTCACATCGTACGATATCTAACGGTACATGGATCGAGCTAGCAAATTTAATACTTGTAACTATTTGAATCTGAATTAGAAATATACAATTCATTTTATAATTAAATTAATACACTACATTTCCTCCGCCCTTACTGCTAGTTATGGAAGCTTAGCTAGTTATGGAACATAGCTTGTATAAAACCTTTATGGAAATATTTATACACACAAATGGAAAACATCAGTAATGAAAATAAAAACACAATTTGAAAACATCAGAGTTAAAAACAACATTAAAGATTGTAAACATCGGTGCTGAAAATAAACACAAAAATATTGAAACATCAGTGCTGAAAATAAACACAAATATTGAAACATCAGTGCTGAAAATAAACACAAAAATATTGAAACATCAGTGCTGAAAATAAACACCATAGAATTGCAAACAAGCGTAAATATAAAACCATAACAAACAATTACAAATCCATTTTCTTTGGAGGATTCCTATCCCGTTGTGGATATCGCCTAGTATTAGTTGTAACAGGTGACGTAGCAGTCAGCTGATCGGGTTGTAAAGAATGGCGCTTCGCAACAATAGGACTATGCCGCTCGGACTGGCGTGTAGTTGGTGAGTGACGCGTAGTAGTGGGAGAACTCAGCTGTTGTGGCTGGGTGTGCTGGTGGGGCTGCCTGGCTGGTGACGACACCGGTGCTGACAATACACAGGAAGTAGTAACAGCTGATGTTGACGTCACGGGATCGTATCTGCTATGTTCCGTGTTGATGTTGCTGCCTGATTGCAATCCTACCAGCTGATCTATGTGTCGCTTCCAAGTTAAGCCTGTCTGTAGTTGTACAATGTATGTTACTGGCCCTAGTCGTCTAACAACCGTACATTCAACCCACTTATCCTTCCCTCTATAGTCTCTTGCTAGTACACATTGTCCTATAGCTAATTGTCTAGTATGAGTACCCCTTGCATTTATGATCTGTTTCTCTTGTTTTTGAGCAACAGTTGACTGAATGTTTGGTCTGATTAAATCTAACCTAGTTCTTAATGGTCGATTAAACATAAGTTTGGCGGGAGATTCACAAGTGGTACTATGGACTGTGTTACGATAAGAGATAAGAAATCTACTTAAAGCTATAGTTACATCCTCATTTTCAAAGATTGCACATTTTAATCTTTTCTTTACTGATTTTACCGCGTTCTCAGCTTGGCCATTAGAAGCTGGATGGTAAGGTGGAGTCAAGATTTGTCTTATTCCATTCTGTTTCAAAAATTTTGAAAATTCCTCAGAACAAAAGGGTGGACCATTATCACTAACTATTATTTCTGGTAAGCCAAATCTACAAAACATAGGCCTGAGTTTGTCAATGGTCTGTTTGGCTGAAGTGGAACTAACAAGTTCTACCTCAATCCATTTACTATGGGCGTCTAGTACAATTAAATATATTTGTCCTTTTAATGGTCCAAGGAAATCGACATGAATTCTTTGCCAAACATTGGGAGGAAATTCCCATACATGAAGTTTACTTTTAATAGGAGATTCCCGCTGTACAAGACACGCTGAGCAACTGTTAGTCACGGCCTCAATATCCTTATCAATAGAAGGCCACCATAAATACGACCTGGCTAACGACTTCATTTTTACAACTCCTAGATGTCCATTATGTAATTCTTTTAATAAAGCCCCTCTTAATGATTTTGGAATGACTACTCTATAGCCCCACATTAGGATTCCGTGTTCAACTGTTAGCTCAGCTTGCCTTTTGACATAGTCACTTAGATTAACGTCCGAATTGATTGGCCAGCCGTACAAAACAAATCCAAGGATTCTGTTTAACTCACTGTCTTTTTGAGTTTCCTTACGCACATCATTAAAATCTATTGGTACATCGCACTCTGATATACATTGGAGATATGTTCCTAAATAATCAATATTTACATTACTTTCTTCCCTGTCATTACAATTTAGTGGAAGTCTAGACAATTCGTCCGCGTTACCATGATTTTGTGATTTAACATAATTAATGTCGTAATCGTAACCTGACAAAAATAACGCATAGCGTTGTAGTCTGCCAGCTGCAAATGCTGGTAACCCTTTTTTCGAACCAAATATAGCTAATAGTGGTTTATGGTCTGTACAAAGAGTGAACTTCCTGCCCCATAAATACTGATTGAATTTATTTACACAGAAAACAATGCTTAGTGCCTCTTTGTCTATTTGGGAATAGTTCCTTTCTGCTGAGTTTAGTACTCTACTTGTGAATGAAATTGGTCTTTCTATTCCATTTTTGTCAACAATGCTTAACACTCCTGCGATGCCGTAGGGTGACGCATCACATGACAATTTAATTGGCAAGTCTGGGTTGTAGTGCGCTAGCACATTAGCTGAAACTAATCTTTCTTTTATAGCTTCAAACGCCTTTTGACATGACAAAGACCATTTAAAAACTACGTCTTTCCTTAATAATTGATACAAGGGTGTTAGAATGGTAGCAACATTTGGTACAAACTTTGCATAGTAATTAACTAGACCCAGAAAACCCTTTAGCTGTGTAACATCTTTTGGAACTGGTGTCTCTACAATGGCTTTGACTTTATCTTTGGATGTGGCAAGGCCCTCTTGGCTAATTACGTACCCTAAGTACTCTAAGTTATCACTGAAAAATTGACATTTATCTTTACTAACAGTTAACCCTGTTGACTTTAGCCTACTACACACTTCTCTTAGTCTCGACAGGTGTTCAGCTGTGTCAGCTCCGGTAACAATAATATCATCAAGAAATGAAGCTACACCCGGGATACCTTGTAATGTTTGCTCAATTACTCGTTGGAAAATACCAGGAGCAGAAGATATTCCGTAACAAAGTCGGTTATATGCAAATAACCCCTTGTGTGTACTTATGGTACAAAGTTTCTTACTTTCATCGTCTAAGCTAAGTTGCATATAGGCTGATGATAAATCTATTTTAGAAAATTGTTTTCCTTTCTGTAAGATTGCAAAAAGATCTTCAATGCGAGGTATAGGATGTCTATCTACTTCTAGATATGGATTTAAGGTAACTTTGAAGTCACCGCAAATGCGTATTTTGCCATTACGTTTTAGTACGGGAACAATAGGTGTACCCCAATCACTAGTTGAAACAGTGGAAATGATACCATCGTCAACTAAACATTGTAATTCCTGTTCTACTTTGTCTTTTAAAGAATAAGGTATAGGTCTTGGTTTGTAATACTTAGGTACTACATTTGATTTGAGCTTTAACTTAACAGGATCTCCATTGTAACAGCCTAGCTTAGTGGTAAATACCTCTGGAAATTTGTTTAATAAATCTCTCACAACTTTAGACTCATTACCTGATTCTACTTTTACTTCATCTGAAGTCGACATTACACTATTTACATTGTTGGGGATACTAACAACAATTTGGAGATCTTTAATCTTTTCTTCAAGATGTAGTCACAACAATTTTTATTAGACATATTAAACTTGCACTACATTTATTGTTTTGTCCGGGATTTTGAATTATTTTTTGAGGAAATTAAAGCTGGTAGTGTTTGTAACATTTATCTAATCGGCTTCATCTCAACCCTGGTCCTCCACTACCGAACTAACTAAACTAAAAACGGAAAACTTTGAATATCTTGTTAGTTAAAAATTACAAGTGTGGCCCCGGTCTAATGTGATCACGTAACCCCTGACCTCAAAATCGAGATGACCTCCATGATATCTGAGATTCTGGGTAACCAAGGTAGTCCCAACAACCTCAGTTAATTGTGAATATACTGTAATAGTGGGGTTATATTGTAAACAAATATGTTTTTTGCCTTCTAAGATTTTTAAATTCCCTTGTGCTATGATCATTGTATCTGTCAGTATTCGATCAACCCATTACAATACATATTACATATACAGGCATGGTCGCTTTACATTTTAAATTTTATGAAACTTTTATCAAATGTTTCCTGAATCAAAATAAATTTCAAACCGTTGTTAAAAAAGTCATTATCCCTCAAATTTTGCTGTGGACTTGTTGGTTGAGCGAAACCTGTTTGTCTACAAAAACCGTTGTTTGCAAAGCATTAAGTATCATTTTTACAGTTTAAGACATCAAGACAAATTAAACCATATGCTTGTATTATTCCTTTTATCACAATTAATGACCTATCTGCCAATGTATCCCTTGCTTGGACTACAATGTTTGCAGATGACACAACTTTTCTCAGTTTAAGCAATGATGCAAATGTCTTGTCTAATATTGCAAAAACTGCTATTTTAGAGGCCAAGCATCGATTTAGTGCTAATGGTTTGATTATTAATGAGAATGTAACTTAACACTTAGTCTGTCGGACTAGAAATAGAGTTGAGGAGTACAATCATTGACTATACACATCAATGAACCAAATGACATCAAAACTTTAGGTATAGTTATTGACAATTGTTTGACCTGTTCTCAACACATTGATTTCATTAGCTTTAAGTTGTCTAGGTATATTAATCTTCTAAAATGTCTTAGCAGTTTGACTCTGAATTATTTATATTCTGTGTATTATGCATTTTTTCACTCAATTTTAAGTTATATTTTTTTGGGGGGAAATAGTTCCCACGTAATAATATATTATTAATAAAAAAAAGGCTGTGAGAATAATAACTTGCACCGTAGAGCACATTGTAAACCTTTGTTTGTAGACACTGGCATATTAACTGTCATTAATTTTTCTATCCTGCATTGTCTGATTAATGTAAAAAAAATCAAAATGAGTATGTTTTGCACCAAGATATTCATGGTTATAACACAAGGAATAGTGGTCTTGTAGGCTGCAGAAAACTGCAAACAGTCATTTTGTTTCAGGTATTAAATGATTTGATAAGCTTCATCCTCAGGTCAAGTCCTTGTCTTTAATGTCTTTTTAAAAAAATTAACTTTGTGGCTTTTTTATAAAATTGATAAGTTTTAAATGTGATCATATAATTATTGTAGCTTATATCTTTTTACAATAATTATGACAATGTCAATTACAATATTGTATTGTTTAAAGACTGATTAAATGATTATTCATGAACTATCCACTCACTATTCATTGACTATTCATTGATCTTGTCCAAGTACACTGATTATGTTATCAAACAAAAGATTGTATTGACCCTGCAGATATTTGCTTTAAATAGCTGGGCTTTTTGAATTGATGACAGTTCACAAGATACGGTTGTTTAGAGTGGTTGGAACACAGGAGCTGAGCACAAGGCTCTAAGCCTTGGGCTCAAGTAAGCTGATGTAAGTTTTTCAAAATCAAAGTTTAAAATTCTTTTTGTTAATTGAGGGTTTTGTTAAAATTAATTCTTAGAATTCGATTAATACTACTCAACGGGACACTCAACCGTGGTTTTGTATTTGTTATATGTGTTCTTTGTAAATTTTGGATTAGAAATTAAGTTTATTTTGTAAGTTTTAGTTTAATTTCAGCTTTGATACAAATTCTCTAAAGTAATAGTAAGTCAATATGTATCTAGGAGAGCCAATGCTATGTCCAGATACACACATAAGAATAAGAATAATTTATTCCATTGCTCTTTTTTTTCAAAAAATTGAACACGCCATATACATTAAATAATAATCATCTTGTAATACAATTAAATTTCTTATACATCAAAACATTACATAATATACAATTAAGGTTGATAGCTTATTTTAATTAAAATTTAACATCCAAATTGCATTTGACAAATTCAATTAGCTGTAAAAAGGATTTTGAACATATATTCCAACTTGATAAAATATTACCAAATATTTCACCATATTCAACTCAACATTTGTAGTGTATCTAAAATAACCATCCAAATGTTTTTACACACAATGAAACTGATAAAGCATAGATCCTTATGTCATTATGAGTTAATTTTAACTACAAAGTTTTACTTCATATCTCATTGACTTTGCATACTGAAGTAGTCTAGGACCATTTAGTCAGCTGTTTACTGAAAATCATCATGATTAAATGAACCTCAACCAAGTGAGCTATCAATATCATATTTCTTCTATTAGTTTTATATAACATAATAGTTTAAGTTATATGAAAGATACTGCAGTACAAAAAGTTGTCCTGATATTAAGTTGTGATTAAAAAGGTTTGACCAAATGAGCCAAATGGCCAATTGAAAATACCTGTATTAAGCCTACCATCAAGTGATCCTGGTTGTTACAGTAGGCGATCGTTGATTTTGAACCTGAATGTTTTTATAGCCGAACACCAAGTTACAGTAATACATTTTTTTCTTGTCCCTGGGGGGTTGTAAAGAATTATTATAAACATATACATAAACAGAAACACGGACACAAAAACATGTAGCCAAATTTTTGATGTCCAGTTTCATGTCTTTTCACAACCTCATTGACAAAGAAATATTTGCACTATCTTAGTTTTCAGCTTCAAAACCAATGGTTGTCTAGCTAAAAAGCAAGATCATTCGGTTACTAGAGTTAATATAACATTCAATTTGTATAAACGTCACCAAGAATATAATAACCCTTATTAGTATTGAACATAGTAAAAGGTTGTCCTTAGTCTTGACTTGTTTAACCCCAATATTATTTTTCAGTGACCTGTCGTTCCTGAGCCAGTTTCCCAACTTGAAATGTCTAATCTTGGACCACAACCGTGTGAACTCGTCAACCACATTTCCAACAGTTCCCGACCTCAAGGTGCTCTGGTTGAACCATAACCACATCGATCGTCTGTTCCCCTTCGTTCAGCGACTACAAGATGCCTTTCCTCATTTGGAACAACTTAGCCTCATGGCAAATGAAGCTGTGCCTATCAACATTGACGACTCCACATTTTACCAACACCTGCAATACAGGTACCCTCAATACTGTATTATATTCTAAACTATTTGCATTCAGTATAAGTTGTACAAATAACTAAAAATATTAAAGCTCTGCTCTATCTTTATGGATCTTTCTAATAATTTTGTTTGTTTTTGTTTAATATTCCATGCCTGTATATTGTTTCTACTTGTTTAATAGAACAGGCAGTCTTTCTTTAATACTAGATGATTTAAAATAGAATTTATCGTAAATTAACGTTGATAGCAATCATAGGGATCATTGATTTACACATAACATAACATCTGCACCACAGTAAAATACAGTTTAGGGAATACAGAAGAATAAGAATTTTTTTTGTCATCAAAGGTTTGTGGGAGAGTTATAATTAGACCCACAAACTTTTCTTTTTACTGGAAGCATGCAGAGTTTGACAAATGTAAAGTTACTGTAGGATTCCTTATATTCAGCTACTGTTTATTCGGTCACTTCTCAAAAGCCAATACCAAAACGTAATTCCCACGGCTTACAGACACAGCTTTAGTCTCAGTTACTCTAGGGTTTTCATGGTTTATCTGTTTGTTTATATTTTACCCTGTTCACAACTTATATAGGCCTAATCTAATAGGCCTAACCTCTAAATAGTTTGCTATTTTTTAAAAGGGAGGTGAAAATGAAAATAAAAAAGTAAGTTCAGACTATTTTTAGGTTTAATAATCCTTGGGAAAATTTATTTAACACTAGTTTATGTTATTTGAATTCATGATATTTTTTTATGTTTATTACTTATTCCTGTAAAATACACTTAATTTAAATTTTACAAACATGCATATTTTTCTCAAAAATAATCCCAAAAGAGACTAACACTACTTTACACTAAATTTATTGATTGCACATTAAATATACAAACGACCCCCTCCTGCCCTGCCCTAGCTGTGGCCCTGAGAATAACAAAAACATTTTGAACTGTGTTTACCAGTTCTATTTTGCAGAAAAAATTAAGAGCTAAATGATAATGTCGTGAAGCAACAAATCAATTAGTTGTCAATGAAGTTACTAACATAAAATATATATGTTTTACCCAAATTATTCTACTATCCCTGCAGATGATTATATATCAATTTCAAAGTAAGAAAAAGAAAATTTATACATATAGCCTATTTCACTGTCAAAAAACACTAAAAATCTGATAATAATTATAAATCGACATACAACATGCAAACATCTTATTAAAACCTAATTTAACCCGTTCAGTTCCATGGTTCATAGTATTACCGTTGATTATACATACTAATAGCCATTGATTAGAGTAACAAACGTAAACTGCATTCAACTATTGACTATTGATGTTTTAAATTCCAGTTTTGGACTTATATACTCAAAGATTGGGAGTATATTTTAAGGGTTTTAAACACCTACAGAATAGTAATTATGTATATCACCAAGTTATAAAAATTTTTAAAGAGGAACTCGTCTTTGAACCTCATAGCATTTAGCAATCATAATAAATAAACACTAGTTTTGTTCTATAATAAAACGCATGTTTGGCTGTTAAAATTATATTTTCTTTTATTTAACTTGAGAACATTTTATCATTGAATAACATATTGATCTTCAGGATATATTGTTAGAGGTGTGCTTAAGACAAAATTTATAAAACCGCAAACCTTGCAAAAACTCTTGAATAAGATATTGTCTCGATATTAATGAATGAATGAATGAATGAATGAATGAAACAATGCTTTATTTACATGTTCTTAGTACAAGTTTTACAAAAACATTTCCATAATATAGACAGGTCCATGATTCACACAGCAAGCTCTCATTTCTCCAACTTGGTCTTATAAGACCGTCAGCCAGGTTAACAAACACATTATAATTGCTAGATAAAACAAGTACATTATGTAGGCTATACATTAAAAATTACCTTTCTAATCTACCATTATTTCAGTAAAATTTTTTAAGGTTTTTTTTCTTTAATTCTATACATCTATACATATATTTGTAAGTAGCCTAATCAATTTCTAAAAACTATAGAGTGCTCAGAGCTTGAAGAAAGATAAATAATTAAATTCTTGTATATATAATTTCCCACCTGTACCGCCAAGCTTGCTGTAGGAATCGGGTAAGCCGCACCCAATCAGCCCCGTTCAACAAGGATATGAAAATATCTCAGGACAACTCCTCTAAACCGAACCAAAAAATTCTAAAATGACGCAGTATCGGGCACGTGGCAACGAAGTGGTAAACATCCTCTACTTCTCCGAAATTGCATAACGAACAGTTATGATTTTGATTTTGATTTTGTATCCATGGTTCATAATTTAAATATAATAATTCCCCTCTACAGTTGAAAATCCATTTAATTGTATTAAAATCCAACTTTGAAAAAATATAACCATTATCTTTAAAATCCAAACTAAGTTATTTATAAATAGAATGATAGCGAGCATTCATGGCTGTCTGAAGGACACGTTGATGATTTTTATCACGGTGCAATCAACAGCTGACCCAACTGATATCTTGCTAATATAATTTTGTTCTACTGATAAGTGCACTGATAAACTTTCTGATAAACTCTTCCATTCCCTCTACCAAAATATCTGTTTTCTTGTAACTTCATTAGCTAACAATTTGGGTAAACGTGATTCGGGCATATTTAATACTTTCAAAACATAGTCAAAGTGAAGTTTCAACGTATGAATGAAAATTGGGTCTTGGTCTGTTTCTAAGTATATCATGTAATTAGGTGTGCATTGGGGTAAATAAGAAACCTTTTTGACGAAAAACGTAAAAGTTGTTCAACTTCATTATACAGTTTAAAACCCCAAACTTGGGTGGCATAACACATTATTGATCTTACTACGGAGTAAAACACTCTATTTTTAACAATACTGAAATATATTTATCTGTAAAAACCTTTGACCATAACGAATTTACTGCATTTTTTGAGGACGTTAGCTTTTGTTCAAAGTGTTTTTGGAAAGACAACTTTGATGAGAAAACTACCCCAAGATACTTGTAAATGTTTATACACTCTATTAAATTTCCTTTATAACGCCACTGTTCGTTTGCTCATAAACCACCACCATTCCTAAACACCATAACTTTGGATTTGTCAAGATTTACAACCAGATTCCAATCCTCACAATATTTTTGAAGATCATTTATCATTAATTGTAAACCCGCCGCTGATGGTGACACCAAAAAAATATCATCCGCGTTTAACAGAACTTTCACTTTGAAGTTTCCAAAGATGCACCCACCCCCTAGAACATCATGTAGGTCATTTAAAAACAATGAGAATAACAAAGGACTCCTTAAACATCCTTGCCTCAGGCCTTTTGTTGTCTCAAAGCACTCTGACACCCATTCCTCACAACATACACCTGCTGACGTACCATTATAGCAACTTTTAATCTTATTATCTTTGAAGAAATTCCAATGGTATAAAGTTTATAAAACAACGAGTTTCTGTCAATCCGGTCAAAGGTTGCAGAAAATCTACAAATAAACAGTACAATTTGCCTTTTTTGACTGAGATCCTTAGATTAATCATATTAGAAATAGAAGAAATATTATCTACCGTAGAATAGCCTTTACGAAAACCTGCTTGGTACTCACACAAAATATTTTTATCTGTAGCCCACAATTCTAACCGGTTTAATATTACACCCATAAACAACTTAGCCACAGCATCCATAAAACAAATACCTCGATAATTAGACACCTCTCCAATATTCCCTTTTTTATGAAGTGGATAGACAATTGAATTCTTAAAACTTTCTGAAACCTCTCCTGTATGTAAAATTTTGTTAAACAATTGATCTAAAATATCCGTGAGCCTCATTGGTCAACATTTTTAAAACTCATACGGTATGCGGTCGAAACCAGCGGCTTTATTTACTTTTGATGCCTGGATAGCTCGATTTATTTCTGAGAAACTAATGTCTTTATCTAGAAACTGATCAACTATTATAGTCGAGTAGATTACAGAATAGGACTGGCCTTTGAGGAGGTAGGGGATGCGACGTTGCCACGTCGTTCTTGGCTGGTGAGCTGACTTTCACCTCGAGCCTGGCATCCCGCTGACTCTATCTTTCCACTTGTAGGGTAGTTTAACACTACAAATTAATAATTTAGCCTATTTTTTCTTTTGGTAGTATCGGTTAGTATTGTACAATTTTTATATCGTATGGAACATAAAATTCGAATGAATGAATGAATGAATTATGAATTTATTCCACCACATATACCGGGTGTCCAGCCTAAAGTTTTCCAATAGCTAACTTTTTAATTTTAAATCCGACAAACAACTTGTTATGGGGGACTTCCCTTTATTTTTTATTCTGCATTTTGGGGTGATTTCCAAATTTTTCTAAATGGCCGCCATTTTCCAATATGGTGGACAACTTGGTTTTTTCTTATGGAACACCCTGTATTTTATAGCAAACTCTTCTTGGAAAACTTAAGGCATTTCTTATGGCGGAAAATAAACTTTAACCGTTCATATCTCCTTAACCATTGGTTTTATGAAAAAATACCTAAGAACAAAAATGTCTTAACCCTTCCCGGACGGGCGAAATCGTGACATAGGACGGGCAAAAATCATAGGAAAAAATAAAAATTAATTTTCCTTTTTTGTGTTTTATTATACGAATATACATAAAATAAACACAATGGAACACTTCATACTGTCCAAATAATTTTTTACTCGTTTTTATTTGAAAAAAAATTATGCGGATATATCCGCTCCCCGTCCGCAGATGAGTAGAAAAGCTGCGGATATATCCGCCACCCGTCTTTGAAGATATGACTATGACAACGTTAGGTAATAAATAAAGAACAATATGTTGTTGCGTTGTTTATTATATAAAACTGTTTCAAGAAAATAACACTTCAAGAAAAAGTTGAACTACAATTTCAGTTTTCAAAAAGTTACAAAATCATTTTACGGGGTTTACAAGGTGCCTGTAAATAGTCCATTCTTATAAAACAAGAAAAAATAACAATAATTTCAGTTTTCAAAAGGTTACAAAATCATTTTACAGAGTTTACAAGGTGCCTGTAAATAGCCCATTCTTATAAAACAAGAAAAAATAACAATAATTTCAGTTTTCAAAAGGTTACAAAATCATTTTACAGAGTTTACAAGGTGCCTGTAAATAGCCCATTCTTATAAAACAAGAAAAAATAACAATAATTTCAGTTTTCAAAAGGTTACAAAATCATTTTACAGAGTTTACAAGGTGCCTGTAAATAGCCCATTCTTCTAAAAATAGTCTTTTTGAGTGTGGTACACCTCAAAACATGTGTCTGGATGTAAGTACGGTTTTTCGTCACATGTTTTACAAAAGTACACAGTTTCCTTACGAACTTTGTTCTTTGCACAAACATGACATCTGAAGGACCCCTTCGGTGATTTGCCCATAACATGGAGTTTTCCGTTCAGCCGTTGAATATCATTTTTCGGTCGTCCTGGTCGTCTTCTTGTAAAATTGCAGGTCTCCTGAACGTAGTCTCTTACTAAATCTTCCACAAGGCTAAGTCTAAACTGTTTGTGAGACATTGCTACTCTGTTGTTGTCTTCTTGCAAGGATTTATATAGAATATAAGAGTTTATAGTAGACACTTCAAGGAGCCAAAAGAAAAGTTTGCGATACCATTTTTTAGTACGCCTCATAAACTGATAACTAGATATCACGTGGTCAGCACGATCAACTCCACCCATGTGTTTAGTGTAATCTAAGACAACATCAGGCTTTAGAACAGGAGGTTTATTTGGCCACTTGCTGGGCTTCTCTGTCATCTCATTCCGGCTTATTTTGTGTTTGGTTGTAAGCATAGTTACCACTCTTTTGTCCTTCCAATAAATAACACCCAAGTCTTTGTTTCTTCGTGCTTCTACATCACCACAATTGAGCGGTTTGCTTAGTGTTGGCATTTCCTTTCTATTATTCATAACCGTTCCCGTAACAAACATATTTTTCTTCAGCAACTCTTTAGCCAGTTCAGGGCTATTGTAGTAACGGTCGACGTATACATGGTGACCAGATGGAGGGTCCAGGGGATCTTTTACTAAAGAATCGCAGAGTTGTAGAACAGTATTTGTTGTTTTCAAAAGCTCATCCTCGTTACCATCACTTTTACCGTAATATGGGCTAAAACTGTAAATATACCCATTCAGAGCATCAGAAAGAACAAACACTTTTAGCCCAAATTTTACAGGCTTGTCGGGGTTGTAAACTCTGAATGAAATCTTGCCCTTGAATGAAATAGTGCTCTCATCCACTGACACATACGAGCTTGGCGTATAGAATAGTTTACATTGCTCTTGAATTGTGTTCACAATATTTCTTATTTTGAGGTCACGTGCGCTTCCCTGTTCATGACTAAAGTGTAATCTCCAAAACAGCATCAAAAACCTATCTCGAGTAAAAACATCGGAAAAAAAGGGCATCTTGTTTACCCAGGACAATGAAAAGTAGTCCTTTATATCAGGCAACGGGTGAAGTCCCATATTCAGTACAACCCCGAGAAGAGCTCGGATCTCTGTGGTTGTTGTATCAGCCCAAACCTTTTGTTTCCTTTGGTTTTGAATAGGCAAACTTTGAGCATATAGGTTGGTTTCATCACAAATCAATTGTATTAGATTACTATGAAAGTAAAGTGAAAAGAAATCAATTGGTTTTGAAGTGAGATCAAATTCTGTAGGCAGATTACGACCGTAATTGCAGTTATAAATAGGAATAGTACTTACAGGTCCACTGTCACTGTCGGTCACAAAAGCATACTCCTTATCCCACTTCATACGAAGGAGTTTAGCTTTAGTTAGATTTGGTTGTTGTGCCTCTGTAGACCTCTTTTTAGATGGCTTTTTAGAGTTCTTTGCAAATGACTTTTTGGACGCCATTGTAGATTCATTGGTTGAACTATGAAGGCTTTCTTTTTCCGAGTCAATAAAACTTGAGGCATTCCCAATATCGTCCTCACTAACTTGTTCATCACTAATACTTTCCACTTGAACCACATTACATTCATCTTGAGGAACATCAGCGTCTTTGTCATTTTCGGATACAAAACCATTTACTATATCAATATCATTTCCATCGATATTTGCATTATTTACATCACAACTACGCACAGATATGTTGTCATCTTCGTCCAATTCCATCCCATCAACAGCAACATCACCCTCCGAAAAACTCTTGTTCAATAACTCAATAATATCACCAGAAAAACTAGTACTATTTACGTTATAAGCCATCGTGCATCACTATCTCATTCTGCTAGACAGACAACTGTAACGTTTGGCGCCAACACACAGACAACGTGGTTTTGAGCGCGAAACGTCGTGGGGGGTGTAGGAGAGGTGGTTGGTGTGAGGGAGAAAGGGGCGGCGCGGGAGAGAGGGGCAGCGCGGGAGAGAGGGTCAGCGCGGGAGAGAGGGGCAGCGCCTGAGAGAGGGGGAGTGCGAGAGAGAGCGCAGCCATGGATAGAGCAGGAAAGTGGCGCCTTGGTACCGCGAAACATCTGGTTACTGTTTGTAACCTTACAAACAGACCTGCCAGTCTGTCTGAAAAGAAGGCGGATATAACCGCTTCCCGTCCGGAACATAAAAAACCATAGGCTGATATATCCGTCACCCGTCCTTAATCGCTAATGAATTATGCGGATATATCCGTCACCCGTCCGGGAAGGGTTAAAATAACCTACAGTATCCAAAAACACCATAAAATACAGGGTGTTCCATAAGAAAAAACAAAGTTGTCCGCCATATTGGAAAATGGCGGCCATTTAGAAAAATTTCGAAATCACCCCAAAATGCAGAATAAAAAATAAAGGCAAGTCCCCCATAAGAAGTTGTTTGTCAGATTTAAAATTAAAAAGTTAGCTATTGGAAAACTTTAGGCTGGACACCCGGTATAAAATTACACAACCAAATGTACAAAAGAAAAAAGGGTTTTATGCAAAACTAAACTAATTAACTATATACATGTGTCAAAGGTTGTTCCTATCTAATTAGTCCTGGAATTAGCAGACATAGGCTGTGCCTGTGCGTCTGCTAAGTTGCTATAAAGATTGAATGAAGTTAAGTGGTGCAATTCATCCCTTACATTATTATGGTTTGATTATTCGCTACTCAATTATCTTTAAAATGGCTCAAACAGCTACCAGATGCAGTTAATGAAGTTAAGTGGTGCAATTCATCCCTTACATTATTATGGTTTGATTATTCGCTACTCAATTATCTTTAAAATGGCTCAAACAGCTACCAGATGCAGTTTTTTGAAAAATATATAAACATAAAAATAATAAATTTAAATTATCTTAAATTAGATTATTTAAAAATCTTATTATTCTTCTTCTTAACAGTAAATTTATAAATTATGACCAAACAGCAGTATAGCAGTTCTAAAAATCTTCTAAAATATTGTTCAGCTTATTGTTTGATACATTAAACAACATTAACATGGAAATGAAGAGGATTAACATGGATTAATCTTGCATATTAATTATTCATTTGAGATATGGACGCCACCTATGAGCGTATTTTAACCTAAATATGAGTGAAGGATGAGTGTAGAATTGAGTGAGATGCCTTTTGTAGCTTTGTTACTGCCCTGTTTTGAATTATAAGCACAATTAAGGCAATTTCTTAACAAAACAAGAGGATATGCTTGAAACGCACAGGTCGGTTGTCGGGCAAGACTGAGTGTGTGGCACAATTTGAATTTGGCAACAGTGGACAGTTTTCTGAAAGCTGATTGGATGCCGCCTGCCCTCACCCCACACAACTCGAACTGGTTTCGGTCCTATTCTGTAATCTATTCGACTATAGTGGTTCAGCAAATAAAAAGAACACTGTCTCGATATTAAAGACTTAAAGACATTTACGTGGTTTGAATGAGAAAATATTGTAACAATGAAATAGAAGTAAACTAGATACTGTAGGCCTAGGAAGTTACAGTGGTATATTCCTGTTAAAGACTTGCGGTATATTCGTATTCCGTACATCCGGGTATTAACAACGGAAGTCTATTGATTATATGTTCGATCAAACAGTTGTATTTTGTCATACCTATACATCAAGGAACGATGATGCAGCGCACTCCTTACCCCTTTGCACACATCACTTTCTTAATCTAGTCTCACCCTCAGTGGTGGACTTACCATAAGGCACACTAGGCACGTGCCTAGGGGCGCCCGTCCGTGGCAGGTGGCGGGCTCCAGGTGGCGTCCGCGGGCAGGGCACCCCTAGACACATCATTTTCTCAATCACCAGTCTCACCCTGAAATCTTCTGTCTCTTGTTATTGACAATCTTTAAGTGTCAGGGAGGGCCATAAATCTGCGGATTAGCTTGAACAATTCTCATCTAAAATTATGACAGACATTTCTTCTCCCAGTTGCATTAGTGAGTGGTTTAGAGTTATAATATAATCCCTTATAACTCCACGTTTTTTACGCGCAACCAAAATTAAAAGTACTGTAAGACACATTTTATTAACAATACGACCTTATATTTTAGTATCCCTGTTTTATTTACTTCATTTTCGATCAGCTGATATGCGTTGTTGCATAGTTATCCGTTATGTATCCATGGTGTAGTGTTATTGGGAATTGTAAATTTGTGCACAATACTACTACAAAACACATAAAGCACGATTTACAAGTTTACAACAATGTGAAAAAATGCAATAGAACTAGAGTGTCCTAGAAACAAATTATAGTTTACTAATAACCCCAGCTGATAAAATTTATTATTCTTGGCAACAAGTTTACCAACATTCAAAACTAAAAAATTAGGCTATGATTATACTACGATGCTGGCATGTGGGAGGTTCGTGGGGCATTAAATCAAATGAGGGTCGATTAGACTAGGGATGCCAGTGTCGAATGCTAAAAAAGCCACTAGACGCTTGATTTTTTGCATCCCAGCTGGGAAGCTGAAATTCGAACAGCCGGTCGCTTTTTGCCTCCCGGAATGCACAAAATCGGTTGTGGGGCATTGGTTCAAATGTGGCGCATTATACTAGGCTGCTAGTATCCGAAACGCTCTCTTTCGACATGTGCTGCGCACACAGTTTGACCACATGATTAGTGATGAGACTACCGAGTGTTTCGAGTGAAAACCGAGTGAATTCCACTACAACTGGTGGCGTTCATGATTTTAGTCATTGATTTATTGATGTCTGTTTCATGTTTCTCAAGATATAATGACAACTTTACAATTTTTATGTTGACATTCTTATTTTGTAATAATAATTAATGTTGATTAATTCCATTAATAACTACTTTTTGGTGAGTTGGTGGCTCAGTAGGTAGCGACACGGACTTCGGGCCTAAGGCAGCGATGTTGTGGGTTCGGATCCTGGTCACTGCAGAAAACATTTTATGAGTACAGTTCACCTTTGTACTGTAACGGCTCACCCTTTGCTTTGCTGGATACGTTCCATGCACGGGCAGTTAATCTATGTCGATGGGCAAATGCAAGGTTAAAATAGGCACCTAACCTCTTAAAAAAAAACTCCTTTAAATTATAATTTTTTAAAGTTTTAAACGTAATTTTCTTTTATGTTACATTAATTTAGAACGGATAAACATTATGATTGTGAGTACAAAAAATTGTTCTAAATTTTTATTCCATCTAGTTATTGTTGGAAAATTATCCATATTTGGGACTACTGTACTACTCATCATGGACTTTGTTACACATTTAGTAGTGTTTAATAATAATTTGTGGGAACTATTTAAATGCAAACAATTACATGTTTTGTTTATAAGTATAATTACTCAATAAGATTAGTTACATGACTGACAAGTTTTAAATTATTCAGTAGGCGTACTATCTCAATTCCTTAACTCAGCAAAAAAAGATTCTTATTCAGGCATTACCTTTTGAGGAACAGACTTCATTAGTTATCTACATAAAAATAATGAGTACTTAAAACACAGTGATTTGTTGATTAAACATGTTTATAGACATTAAAAATACATATAATTACATTTTAAGTATACCTAAACATTGTTCACAATTCATATACAGTTTATCTACAACTGATTTCATACACCAGTCATACTCAACACCAAAAATTCAGTATGGTTCTCACGGCAGTTTCAGTCACCGACGATTGACTGTTTCAGTTATTCCTACAAGGTTGTCCGTCAGAGTTCGGGGTTTTCCGCAATGTGTTCTACTTACTAAGACCTTTTATTTGATACCAAACTCGACCTATGCTGCTATTTAAGAATTTTACCTGACTCCTCGTGGGCCGTCCCACGGGGATAGAAAAGTGATAATAGTTTAAAAGAGTAGAGATTTATCATTAAAATTGATATACCAAGTCAAAGGTAAAAAATATATTACACCGTTCCAGGACTTTTCAATCACTTTGTATTTTAATTAAAATCACTTAACCTGAGTATAACAAGTTTTAAAATTTAAATATAAGCAGTAAAAAAGAATAAATAATGACTATAAAGATAAATTATAACATTTAATAGTAATAGTAATTTCATAAAAACTGTTTATATCTCCTACTATTCAAATAAATAAACATTTTTCAGCTTAACCTTCTACAATTTATAAGTTTTTATCTCTTAAAGACTTTGTGACAGATTATTGAATAATGTTGATGTACCATATTACTCCTGGTTCTTATTTTACAAAGTCCTTATTTTTATACTTGGGGCAATATAAAATTCATTCCTGGAGTTATATCTATGGTTCTTTTTTGTTTTGAACGTATCTGAATATGCAGTAATAATCAATAATCAATAAATAAGTAAACAGTTTTCCCAATTGAAGAACCCCTTTCAACTGATAAAACTGTAGTAACATTTGATATCGCAGCTTACTCAAACTCACGTAATATCTAGCCAAACACTGTATAGCAATAAATCACGTAAAGAACAAAACAAAACAGTAGACAAAGGAGGATAGCAGCTAGCTTACCTTGAAAGTGTTACCCACACTACCTAGTTACCCACACTACCTAGTGTTACCCAGCCTACCCGGCCATAGAACAAGTAGAAAAACTATGTGCACACAATATTCCGTCCCCTAAGGGACTTGGTCAAGTGTAGAGAAAAGCTTTACTTGTTCTATGGCCTACCCACACTTTCAAGGTAAGCTAGCTGCTATCCTCCTTTTTCTACAATTTAAAATCCTTTCCTTAAACAAAACAAAACAGTAGACAGTTATTATTATGTATCTATAGCCCTGGGCTACGTACTGCTTTATCACATTAGAGAAATGTCAATAATAATAATCAACTAGCTACTGTGTTGCCATAGTTGAAACAAATCAATTCAATTATCTATTATCAATCATTGAGATGCGGACGCCACCTAAAGTCGGGACCACATAAGTTAAAGTTAAGGGAGGAGCCTATTTACCATATGGTTTTGAATCAACCAATGAGAACGGTGCGGTGTTGCCAAATCTAATAATACCAGCTGATTTGAAAATATTGCTTTGTATATTTTAATTAGTGTTGTCAATGGCGATGTGGCAACGTCGCACTAACCTTGTCTTGTGATTGGCTGCCACCAACTGCAAACTTACGTGGTCCCGACTATAGGTGCGTATTTTAACCCAAATATGAGTGAAGGATGAGTGTAGAATGGTGTGTGATGACCTGTGTAGCTTTGTTACTGACTAAGATCAGCGATTTCATTAGTCAGGATCATTTATTTAAAGCCCAATGATCAGGAACAGCTTGGTCCAGTTTCGAACCATCAAAAAGCTACTGACTTTTCTCAGGATCGAACCGGCGACCTTTTGATTACCAGGCGAGCACTATAACCACTCAGCTACCCAGCCAGTCGTATTGAATCGTATTAAAAAAAATAAAAACATTAAAAATAAGTCATCAAAAAAGTTTATAATCACATACAACCTAAAGAAAATAAAAAAAAATCGTAAAAGGAGTATAATGATACCTGTAGTCATCAGTACCTAGGTAATGAAATCAGTTGTGGCATATCGCACGGCAGACGGAATGATGTGTTAAACAGCGCAGACGATTGTCAGTGTAAGCATTGACGTCACCTCTCCATTTAATTTTCATCAAAGGCACTGTGATTTTTCAAAAACAATAATATGGGAGGTTTGTTACCTCGAAGGAAAGATGCAGACAATTCGTCAAGTAGAGGTTAAATTCGTTAAGTAGAGATCCTGCCAATGATAAATTCACTATATTGAGGTGTTTTATTTTAGCCGGGATCGTCAACAATTCATTTTTTGATATGATTTGTTCGCTATGTAGAGGTAAAATACATTGTGTCTTATGGAGAGTTCTAGGGGATAAAAGGGGTTATATCAAGTAATCCAGTGTATCGAGGTGCGTTATATCAAGGTTAAACTGTATCTTTCTTTGTAATGGATTTTATTTGGACGGGACTTTAATAATTTAAAAGCTTTATCTTTCTCCATTATCATATTTAAAATTGTCTGGGTAATCCAGCATTTTTTAGGCTGTGTATATTTATTGATTTCCATCTCTGCATTACTACTCTCCCTGTATGCCTTTGTCATGTTTGTGTACAGTTTAATAACAATTTCCCAAGGATTATTTAAACATTCCATAGACTGCCAGTCAATCTGCCCCAATACCTGTCCCAGCAGTAGTTAAATAATAATTTGCTGTAGTTTGTCTGTGTGATAAGCTGGGCAGGCTGTGTGGCTGTGTGTTGTCAGGCTGGACATTGATAATACAAGGATAGTGGTCTATCTTTATCTATAAGATATCTGAAAGAACTTTGAGCTTACTTGTTCTATACATGTGCTGAGATATGCATGGTGTATGCATGTTTGACTTAATTTACCGACTCTAACTTCTTCGCTAGTGTAATAATTAATGAGCAATTTGACACCATTTCAAGTTATGCTATTATTATATTCTTGTACATAACTATTTTTTTTATTTTTTGAATCTATATTTCTGTCACCCATAATCACTTCTCCTTTGGTTTTCTAAACTATTTTTTCTAATTCTTACACAAATTTTAATTCATTGCTGGATGGTGGTCTATATACAACTATTATGATCAGGGACATATTTCCGAATAAGCGGACTAGGCGCCCGCCTAGGGCGGCAAATTTTAGGGGCGGCAAAATTTTTAGGGTAAAAAAATAAAAAAACAAAGTTTTAATATAAAAAAAATGTTAGCAAACAATTTTGGGCGGCAAAATGAAACGGCAAAATAGCCATTTCAAATATTTTGAATAAGTATACAACTATTTCAGAACGCATCCAAGTCAAACAAACGTCAATAGTTTATTACACAGCTGTGTAGAGTTGTCCGTGCTGCCCTATTGGTCTGGCGGACACGCTCGCCGCGGGAGCGGGTGGCCGTGCCGGCCGCTATGTCTAGTGACAAACGTAGAAAACACTCCCTTCTGTTTACTTCATACACCACTACGCAGTGGCAGCACTATAGCTGAAAGATTCTTTTGCTAGGTTAAAATCAAGAAGGAAAGTGTGAACTAAATACTTACCACTGTACCAAACTTAACTAATTTAAAATTGTATATTATTCTTTCAGTAAAAGTACGTAATTTTTCTTTGCGATTCATGTGTTTTTTGTAAAAAAAAAATTGTTTAAGAAAACATATTTCTTTCATTTCAAATCAAAGCCAATAGGACGTCTCTCAAGTGGATCTGACTAATAGTGTTCAATGAAAAGCGTTATAAGAACCATTGTATACAGACGATTTTGTGTGCCATTTAAAGCCGCAAAATGGGATTGTAAAAATACTGATTAGATAAAAAATGGTGCATTCCGTGTAGGCCTATCCAAGTCAGAATGTTTTGCAAAAAAACGGCACAAAAAACGTCCGTTAAAAGGGGTCGAAATAGTATATTTCGTACCTAGGGCCGAAAATGAGGTTTCGCCGGCTCGAGATACCGTAGTTTTTAGGTTCGAGACGAAGTCAACCTAAAACGATCGAGAGCTGCAAAACCATTTCGGTCCGTGGTACGAACGCCATTTTCCACCACACTATACCTTAATATGTAGCACTATTCACCACAATAATGATGCACACTGATAGTCAACACAACTAGAACTTTAAGGTTATGTGAAGAAATAATTTGAGGAATCAGCAAAAATTAAAATAAATAGTTGCTAGGCAGCGGTGACAATAAAACAATTCTATTGCAATGCTATGGATACTGACTGTGTATTTAATATGCATTCATGCTTAAAAAAGTAAGCGATCAGCTGATTTTGCGGCCCTAGGGATGTAAGAACCTGCTCGGTCCCCAAATGACGATGACAGCTGGCATGGCCAGCAAAACGTAACTTTCAGCCACCAATTAGCGCATGTAAAGTAGCTAAAAACATCATAGTGTGGTGAAAAGTTATTAAATTTGTTGATGCAGCATGCAATATTACCGATTATTTTTCCACAAAACCAGCTGACAGGGCATGTATTGGCCATTGGGGTGATATTAGTGAGGTCGCGGAGTGCGTTGAAAAGTGGGAGCGGGAGGGGCAGCGGCAAACTTTGTTGCCTAGAGGCGGCAGATACTTAAATACGTCCCTGATTATGATCACATAAAAAACATTATCTTACACATTTATCACAATGCTTTCAAAATTACTGCTATTGAAATTTATCTCCATTGCCTGAAAAATACTCTTTGATTAGTATGGGGTTAATTAGAGTGATGTATATACTATTTGAGTTATGACTCGAAGGACCAGGCCTTATGGTCGGCCGTAGCTAGTGAGAATTGAAATGGTAAAGTGTTTTACTTGAAAGGTACTTAATGCTATTTTTGAGAGCTAAATTAGTCACACACTATAAGATTGGTGACACTAACCATTGTAAAGGTCCCTTTGGCAGAGAGTGAGCCAAGTCCGTTGTGAGCGGCAAGGAAGCGCCGCGGGGTAGAGTTGGATTGGTAGGTAGAAAGTCCTCAAGACACAACACTTGACACTATATTCTTATGTTGGTGCCTTGGTCTTGATGTCCGAAACGCACACCTAACGTCCATAAGGTCCAAATGAGCCCTCACAAAATGTTGTTCCTACGCGACCGCGGTAGACCGGAAAGGAAGGATTCACTGTAAAACTGACTTTTACTCAGGTTTATTAGAAATAAATTTAACTGAATGAGGTGAAAATGTTATAAGTACGGTATAAGGGGGCCGCGGGCTAATCTGAGTGGCAATAATAGAGAATTAAAATAAGGAGGAAAGCCGCAATGGCGAGAAAGAATAAATTATGTCAAAGTGACATGTTTAACCGATAGAATGAACAAGCGTCGCGTCGCGACGCTAAAACTTCACAAAAATATCCTTCCGCCAAGTTCACCAATGGGAATTGTGTTGACCCCACTTGGTTGAATTGAAAACCCCTTCTCTCTCTCTCTGTCGGCTGCAAATACAAATGCATAATTATGATACGGTAATAGAAATAAAAACATTTTTCTGAAAACTTACTTAACACTCTTGACAAGAAATAAAATCCCTTCACCTTTTGTTTAATTTCTTAGATTAAAAATTTGATTAAAATTATTCAAACAGAATCGGTTTAAGAGCTCGAGAAACTCTTTCATAATGTTGGTTTCTGTTAAAATAATTTAATTAAAAACATTTATGGAATACTGAAAATAGGTACAGAATTGATCTCAATTTCTCCTTAATGACCTAATATTAAAATAAACAGTCAAAAAATCTCTGCAAATTTATTAACTTTACGTGATTCCTTGAAGTCACTTGAAGTTGTACGTATTTTAGGAATGTTTTCTTCAAAATTTACAGTAAAAATCGTGTTTTTCCATGGTAAGCTCTGCGATGTATAGTGACTTAAAAATGCAATAAAACTAGGTCTAGGCCTATATTATTTTAACCAGGTCAGACATATTATTTGTTTGGATACGTTTTTCTTACCTTTACACTATACTTTAACCAAATACTGTATATTTATAACCTAGATCTTGACCTATCTTCTAAAACTTTGGAGTAGGTTTCTAAAATAGGGAGATAAGATTCACTCACATAAATACGATGGTTGCTGAGTCCTGTCATCCTAAAGTTGGTTACTATTTTCTTCCTCTCCGCTAGCATCAGGGCCCTCTTTTTCCGCCGTGCCAGCTGGACGATGATGGTTGCGGGCCTGTTGTCCATGAGGGTCTTGGGTAGTCTGTGCATAGCTCTTATGACCTCCTTCTCCAAGGCAACCCCCATCTCCTTTGCGACATTGACAACATTTTGTTTAGTATCTTCTTTCTCCCTTTTCTCCACTTCATTTACTTACAAGTGATGAAGCTGTGAGCTCAGTTCTAAAATCACTTGATCTTTTTCTTCTTCTGTATCTGTTTCTTTAAGTGTTTTGATGTCTTTTTCCAACTCTGGTAGACATAGTAATTTAGATAGCAATACTTCATCCTTATCGCTTATGAAACTTTGACTAGACTTGATTTCTTCATTGTCCTTCTTTAGTGCTTGAAAATCTTCTTTGAATTAAGCCAGAACACTCAACTTTTCAGAAACATCCTCCATAAACGTTTTGATTTTATTTTCAATTTCTTATGAGTTTTGCCCTTGCACTTGAAACATTTCCATTCTGACTTATGGGTGTTAGTCATTTTTGTAAACAAGGTTTGTCCTGTTCCAAAACATGTGTACTGATAAGAAATTTCATAACCTTCATTAGAGCAGGTTATTAAATAACTAACCTCCTAATAGATTATTTTGGACTAACAGAATTAGTCTGATTGCCTGACCTTGAACTGTCTATTGTGCAATATCTCTGCATTTTAATACACTGGAAATAATGTTTTAACTCTCAGATTTGTTATGTGTTACTGGTGTAAATGTGTTTACACAAGCAAATAGGTTGCTTCAAATTGACACAGTGTTGAAAATTCTTCAGTATCAATAGTATCAAATGTATTTGCTATTTATTGACATGTGCTATTGTTTTCAGACTGTTTGTCATATCCTGGTTCTCCTGTTTGAGTCACCTGGATGATGAGCCTGTCAGAGAAGATGAGAGGCAAGAAGCTCATCGTCTCTACAAGCGACCTCTTCTAGAGCGACTCATCAGCCATAAATCACTCAACGCACTCATCACACGAGTGAACTCTGCTTTCAGTCTAATCCGATCCAGAAATTTATCCTCCAAGCTAAAACCTGCTTTCGTTTGATACACACGGAAAACATTAGCTACTACAGAAACCCAGCTTCACTACCATCCAAAGCCTCAGCTAGCTTTACTAGAGCCAAGAAGTGGATTTTGTCGAACATTTTCACCATTGTGCCAATTAAAGTACATCTAACTACAAAATAAAAACATGTTTAAGACTCGCTCATAATTTATAATGAAAATGGTTTAAAACAATTTAAGACAATATAAACAGTTATGTTTCTTGCTCTGCAGGCTTGCTTGTAGAGGTCTCTATTGGCCTCTCTGGCACCATCCCAATTTGGCCGACGTAAATACTTTCTTTATTACCTACAGAGGCTACCAAACATAACTGATTGAATTGTCTACTAAAGTAAAAGTTAAATTATTCAGAACCCGAAAAAATGATTTTGGTGTACAATCTCCACTTCTCTGCCTTCGGCTCTAGTGAAATTTTGCTGGTTAAGGCCTCGGCTGGTAGTTTTGTTACCAGCCAGAGCCATTCGTCAACTTCCTTTGTCAGTACAGGAATTGTCAGTACAGGAAGAGGATATGACATTGGTAGTTGTGAAATCTAGTAAAACAAAGCCAGGTTGGAATGGTGCCAGAGAAGCCAACAGAGACCTCTACAGGTTGGCGTGCAGAGCAAGAAACATCTCTTAACATTGTTTATAATGATATCAATAAGAAATGTAATACATCATTTATGAAATTGAAAGCAAAATAAAGCAATCATAAAATTTAATCTGTGTCTTTGTTGACCAGCGTAGTTCAGAGTGTCCATTAACCTTTTTGACAGTTAATTCTTAAGTGACTTTAGAAAATTGAGGAAGGATTAAGCTTAACAAAACCTTTTCCTGGTTTCATTTTTTCTTTTAAAGTAGAAGATATAAGAACTGTATTGTCAGTAAAATACATAAAGTGGTACATTAGTATCTCCTAACCCGTCCATTAATCTTAAACCTAAACATAATTTAACTTCTTTACCTTATACAATGTTCTCACATTCTATAATTAGTAAACTAAATTAATCTTTAGCCCTTTTGCCACCGCAGACCGATGAAGAACGCAACGGTCCAATATGTCAGATGTTTCATATACAGGGTGTTCAGAAAAGGTGGGGACATAATTTAGGTAGTGATTCCTAAGATTCCTTGCGTCAAAATATAGAGAAAATCAAGAATAAATATTTTTTCCAAAATTGCCTCAAGTTTATGGTCAATGATTTATTAGTCATCTAAAACTGGGGAAAAGAGAATATTTTATTTTGCTATAGCTACTCAAACGTAGTATGTTTACTTACACAAGGTGTATAGTATAGTCAACGATTATCCATCAGTCATATATTTTAGAACTAGAAGGGATCAAGTAATATAAAGTAGACTAACTATCTTTGACAACTGGCCCTCTGTGGGTAGCACTGGCCAAGTCTGCTAGAAAATTGAGACGCTGTTAAGTTTAGTTATGTTTGGTACCAACCAGGAGAATCAGCTCACTGGCTCATGGCCATATGTACAAATCCCACCATCCCCTAGTTCTAATTCACTAAGTACAATGGACTTTATCCTCAAGAACAAATGGCGGCCAACGTCTGTAATTCTCATTCAGTGCTACATCCAGTTTGTCTCTAAGAACGGTAGGTAGTGTGATCATGTGTTCATGCTGTCAAATTTTGGGATTAAATAAAAAAAAAACTTTCATGTTTATGGAACACACAACAGCTACATTGAAATTTAAAAGTGGAGAGGATACTTAATGTGTAAAGGATAATGATTTTTTTTGCGATCCTAAATGTTAATTATGTCAATCTTGCAGGAAAATTAATTTTAATCAAAATTACTTGTAAATACGACCAGAGCGGGAAGAATATAAACACAAATTTTCTATAAATATTTATTTCATATGTACAAAAAATGCTTACAAAAATCTTAATCTTCTAATCTTATACAAAAGTACAAAAATACTGGATGTTTCAGGAAGATAATGTGATGACATGTGATGATAAGGATTAAGTGCAAAACCAACATTAAGTTTGATGGTAATTTATACAAATATAACAGCACGATTGAGCGTATAATAATAATATTTCGATTCACCGGGTGGTTGTAAATCTATTTGAGACTTCAGATAAAGCGTTTGCTGTTAAAGAGTTGATTCATGAAATACAGTGAAGAGAAGAAGTAAAACTCACTAAAAGTTAAACTCATATTATTTGCATCAAACTCACAACACATAAATCCTAATTATTGTTGGCACAGGGGAATCACAAATAGAAAACCTAGCTCGAACATGGGATGTGGTTGGTGCTAGTGTTAATAGTGTTCTATCAACTGAAGTGAAGAGTGTGATAAGGTTAGATTGGTTTTGCATCATGAAACTAATTTTAGTGATTCTAGCAATATGTCAAGATGCTATACAATGGCAAGATTCTCAGAACAAGAGTACGAATGAGCAAGTGAATCGATTAATGACAAACATACAAAGAAGCGAATATATACAACATTTGGTAAAACATACAACATAACAACTATATAGCACCTAACACCTTAAAACGTGTTAAAAATACGTAAATGATTTAAAATCCGCTGACATTTGTGTAGTTTTATAGTAAATTAACCTTCTTCAAGAAAGTCAAGTACTCCCAAAAAATTAAGGTGTAAAATAAAAGCTATCGACACAAATTCAACCTATAACCTATCAGCGTACAAATAGCCCGACTAAATCGAATTGTACATTCACGATCCTTACATCCTAGAAATCGGTAACACAATTTAAACCTTTTCTAGTACAACACTGGGTTTCTAAATCTGCCTAGTTGTATGTTTGCGACGAGTTAGAGTGAGTAAATGAATGGAGCGATGTTAATGCAATACTATGTTGTACCATGGAAGGGGGGGTCTGGGAGAGGCCGAAGTTATTTCTTGCCGTAGGGGAAAGGTCCTCCGTGCACAGGGCCGTGGGGGTCCTTCCAAGCACTCAGGTCCACGATGGGTATCGTCGAAGCGTCTTGGCAAGGCACAAGCTGGTTCCTGCAATCCACAAGCATCATTAGTATCAAGACAGAAACAGCAACGCCAACTACTCCACAATTATGCTTATGTGAGTTTCTGGAGTTTTGAAGAGTATGATGTTCAGGAGATTAAACTGTGTACCAAATTAACAGTTGTCTGTAAATACTTGTCTCCACAGAGCTCCTGTTGCATCCAAACCAAACTAGATCCAAACCGAGACCAAAGTTGTATTCCTTACTTCATTCACTACTGTTATATCTGGTTCACAACCCTATAGGAGTAGTTTCATCATAGTATTTTAAACAGTTCTGAAAAGAAATTCATGCCACTGCTAAGTATAAATTGCCTATTGTGATTAGATACTCAGGCGGCAAAAGCTTGAAGTTCAATGCAAGTTAGTGGAAGTAAATAGAGTAGATTGTTTGGGCTTAGAAAATATGTGCAAGAGATGGAGAAATGGTCTCAGATTGTAACTAGCTTGCTTGGCTGGTAATATAAGGGAGGTTGTAGGAACCTTAATTCACGGACAACCCTCATACTAACATTAAAATTACACTATAATATAAACAAATATCTAATGTAGGGTGGTTATTTCAGTGGTACTGGTTGGTAATAATGAATCTCTGATTTAATTTTAAGCAAAGTTCATCCGTCGATTTGTCATGGTGTGTAGCATGAGAGCAATTGATAGAAATAAATCGGAGGCTGAGTTTTTTTCATATTCAGTAATCCTATGATCATAGAAATTAAAATATTTTTGATTCTTGTAACACTACAAGGTATACTCACTTCAGGAGACAATGAAGTGATTAAGAATTTTACAATGTTTTACAGAAACACTCTGAACCCTGGAATCAAAGGAACCCCAGAACAATCTATGGTTGGCTTTTTTGTCATGTGACTAGTTAATAATGTGGAAATTAAGAATTGCCACACTTATCCTAAGCAGTAATTTTATAACTCTGTCATTGTCTTTTATTTACACAAATCACAACTTTTAGCCTATACTAAATTTTATTCTATTGTAGCTATTAGTTAAAAAATAGGTATACAACTTTGAGCACGATAACAAGATCGTCAAGTCACCCTCAATGACAACTGCCATATTTGAATCCCCTTGAATTTATTTGAACCCTAATCACATGTTACTGCAAACCTCGATAAGAAGTCAACCTTAATAACAAGTCTTATAATCCCTGTGAGAGCCTTGTTATAGAGGTTCTACTGTACTGTATTTATACAGGGTGAATAAAAAGTCAAGACCCCCCCATCTAACATTTTTCCAAGTAACAGAGATATCCTTTTGGGGGTCGTGCAATCTTAGCAGGAAGTTTCTTTTCATGATTTTGAAATTTTTGAGTGTCCCCCCAAAACGGGGGATTTGGGGGGTAACTCAAATATTTTAAATGTGAACCCCCTTCAAGTGACACCTCATTTTAAAGTGTTTACAAAAACTTAAAGAATGGTGAAAACTAGAGGTCGCTATCTCTTCTCTGACCAAAATGGTAGCCCGTCAAATGTTGTGGAAAATCAATGGTAAAATTGGTTCGTAATTGTAATATTGGCTACCATTTTGGATAGAGAAGAGATAGCGAACTCTGGTTTTCACCATTCTTTAAGTTTTTGTAAACACTTCAAAATGAGGTGTCACTAAATGGGGGTTTACGTTTAAAATATTTTTGAGTGTCCCACCAAAAGGGGGGATTGGGTGGGCAACTAAAACCTTTTTAATGTAAAACCCCATCAAGTGACACCTCATTTTGAAGTGTTTACAAAAACTTAAAGAATGGTGAAAACCAGAGTTCGCTATCTCTTCTCTATCCAAAATGGTAGCCAATATTACAATTACGAACCAATTTTACCATTGATTTTCCACACCATTTGACGGGCTACCATTTTGGTCAGAGAAGAGATGGCGACCTCTAGTTTTCACCATTCTTTAAGTTTTTGTAAACACTTTAAAATGAGGTGTCACTTGAAGGGGGTTTACATTTAAAATATTTGAGTTACCCCCCAAATCCCCCCTTTTGGGGGGAGACTCAAAAATTTCAAAATCATAAAATGAAACTTCCTGCTAAGATTGCACGACCCCCAAAAGGATATCTCTGTATATTTACTTGGAAAAATATTAGATGGGGGGGTCTTGACTTTTTATTCACCCTGTAGATAAACACAATTGAATCCCATGTTTTCAAAATTCACACCTGCACTTTGCACCACTGTACTAATGAAGGGATTCACATCTTCCTACTACATGTAGGCCTATATTACATCATATTTTCATTTTTACACCAAATGAATCAAATTTGCATACGTACGTGTGAGAGATCACTTCGAAACCACGAGGTTGCATTTGGTAGACATTGTCACTGTTGTCACACATCAGACGAGAGAAAGAAGACTTCCTGATCTCAGCCAATTGCTCTGAAAACAGCAAACTGTTAGTTTAGTCAACGAGAGTCAAGGCTAACTAAGTGTGAGAAAACCAGCAGTCGGGTACATAATGCAACAGACAAGACTACCAAATGAAGTTTGCATCTTTGACTGTAGATAGCTAGACATATCACTCCTTGTTAAAATGTAGCCAGTTTATTACAGTAAAATCTGAACTTAGTGGTAATGAGTCACCTGAGGGCTGATGTAAATTACTAATATCTCATTCCAACTTTTTAACCAAGGAAAATTGACAGGATAACTCATTGTCAACTATAGTGTCTTTTATGTCGATCAACTATTAAAGTAACACAAATTTAGGAAAAAGAATTATTTTCAGGTAAAAACCCTTGGTTAGGCCTACAGCTATTCATTTAATACAAATAGGATGTCCACCTCAGTATGCAGCATCAATGCTAATACTGTTTGAAATTAAAAAAGTTATTTATTTAAATTTTTACTCATGAAAAATTGAATTAGACCTTTATTTTTTGAATGCTAAGAATGAAGTAAAGCAAATTATGGGATGTAATAACACAACAGAGAGGCAGGCAAATTGGCTACAGTTGAGGTTAAATGTGATTTCATCAATACATTCTATCATGATGAGCCTATATATCTTTTCTTTAATAGACCGGCAGTTACTTTTAACCTTGCAATTCCGTCTACATAGACCTCTGTGCGTGTGAAACGTAAAGCAAAGCAACTTGTGGTACAGTACACACTCTAGCGGCAGCACCAAGACAAGAACCTCCGACATCGCTGACTCGGATTCATAGTCTTTCATGCTACCAATTGTAACACTGATTTCAATTATTATATCTTCCTGCAATGACATTGAGTTTACACACCAGGAGTGAATCCTCCAGAGTGAGGGTCTCCCCTCTCGAAGAAGAATCTGTCGGCAACACGTGTGCGGTAGAACTGCTCCAATAGAAGACAGAGGAAGGTAGGTCCAGCCAGGGAGTCTTCAGCGTGAGCTTCCAGGGATCCTCCAACAGTCAGGTCAACGTCATCAGGGTGGGCGTACAGGAGAGCAAGCTTCTCAATGTTCTGGAAATCAAGGGTATAAAATATATAACATATGTGAAAGGGTATATAAAAGTGTTACTGCTAACAACTAAGGGATTGGATATACCAAAATACTATCTGCTGTCGTCACTATGCATTCACTGGCTAATATGGAATAATTTGGAGTTTGTTTTGTTGTACCTACTTGTAGCACTCTGATTTCTTAAGCCAAACAGTCGTACAAGAATATGAGAAACATAATCGTTTCACACAAGAAATTCTAAAGATTTGCAGTACAGGTTCACCAAATACTTCAAATGCGCAAAATAGATTTGACTAAAACAAACCATTGATGATTATTTTATATACCTACTTCTTGAAACTACAGAAACACATTCTGTAAAGGAAAACAAACAAACAAAAGCTGGGAGCCATGAAAATATCCTACCTCAGGAGAAATGTAGTCGCTGAATTCCTTCCATGTCTTCGCACGGGGAAGTCCGCAGAACTC
This sequence comes from Macrosteles quadrilineatus, assembly GCF_028750875.1. Taxonomy (NCBI): domain Eukaryota; kingdom Metazoa; phylum Arthropoda; class Insecta; order Hemiptera; family Cicadellidae; genus Macrosteles; species Macrosteles quadrilineatus. The sequence goes on from NW_026542600.1 coordinate 12,914,022, forward strand.
TCTGTAGTCGTTGTATCCTCCAAGACCGTGGTCTCTGCCTCTCTGGATGTCAGTGGCTCTCAGATCTCGGCCGAAAGGTTTGCCGTTACGGAACAGGTAGTCAGTGATCTAAAAGTTGAATTTTGAAATAGTGAGAGCAACACCAAACAGATTTAATCTACTTTCCATCAAGAAACCTTGATAGTATATGAGAAAATAAAAAATGAGTGAGAATTTAGGGTAAAAATGTTTTATAATTTAATGTAAATGCGATTGAAATAACACTTGGAATTATAAATCTATGAGACAGTTGATGAGTTCCATTTTACAAAATTTTCACTGTTTCTTATTTAATTATAAAAATACTATGCTTCCCAACAGTGATATGCCAATAGTTTCAGTAATTTAACAGCTATGAAGAGTATTAGCATAAATTAATTGTGATCTTTCAACAACAATTTCAAAATAAATGGAATAAGAACATGAAAGAAATTTCAAGATTATATTCTTTAAGAAACTACTCACAAAGAACCAATTTACCTGTATGGACTATACATTTAAGGTTTGAGACTTTTAGTATGACCTCCAATTCAGAAACAGCTAAATACTTGTCCCAGAGACCTATCTTTTTTATTGTGAACGGTTGAATATTAACTACCTGAATACAACATTACCCCAAAGCTTAAAACCATTATTGATATGATAAAATCCAGATCTTTAGGGCTGAAATCCAGTTTTCTAACCCCTAGAACCTTTATATCCCATAAAAAATATGGGTTGTAAATTTTAGGAACCATTTAGCAAGCACAATTAATTGACATTACAGTTCAGCGAACCAGGTTGTTCAATATCAGTCAACATTTTGCAAACGGGTTTTTTAAGCCTTGTTATAGTAATAATAGTAACATGTGGTCACTTACCTCACTGGTGAAGAAGGGGTCAATGTTTTCTTCAGGCTGGGTGGTCAAACCTCTAGCAAAGTGGTCCATGTTCTGGCCCTCTTCAATAATTCCTGGTCGGTTGAAGAAGTCACTCAATCGCAGAACTCCGTAGGTGTTACGCTCCTCACCAATCAGCCTGAAATATGCGTTGCATGAAATTTGATGTTTTATTGATATAAAACTATCTGTCAAGACTAGAGAAAAATAAGCTAAAATAGAAAAGAATCATTAAAAAACCTAGAAGATAAAATGATCAAAAGGAGACTGCATATCAACACATGCTGAGGTTAATTATTCTTTCATGTAATAGTGTTCAAAATGTAAAAGACTTCATTCATATGACAACAAAACACCAGGGTGAGTATGTTAAGGCAAAGAGAAGTGAAGGAGGGTCGAATGAATGAAATTATAGCTTTGCTGCTGACTAAGATCAGCTGTTTTTTTTTAGTCAGGGCCATTTTTAAAAGCCTATTGATCAAGGACAACTGGGTTCAGTTTTAAACGATAAAAAGCTACTGATTTTTCTGTATTGAACCTATAATCTGATTAAAAGCTGAGCACTTTATGCACTTGGATACCCAGCCGTAGTATATTTTTAGCATATTTCTCTTAAGATAGTATTTATTTTTGTTGCAGATCCAAAAACCGTTGTGTCCTGAAGGTAATTTATACTACACTCACTCAAGACGTCCCTGGATGGCGGAGTGGAAGTATCTGAAAGCAGCAGTAGCGTAGCCGTTAAGAGCGCTAGGGTCGACGTCGGGTCTGTAGTCTTCAGTGTAGCTTTCTGTCTCGTACAGAAGTCCGTACTTCTTCATGTTCTTCTTGCCTGTACAACAAATGGATTATAAGACATGAATCAGATTATTTATAGACTGAAATTTTGGTCCTTACAAACAGTATTTAATCAAATGACTTTAAACCATATAATGTCCATATCAATATAGCGTCTTAGATATCTTGGAATACTTGTAGAACATAGTTTAGAGTAAATCTAATGTTAGCTGATTTACAATTTGAATACAAAGATAAAATCTTCATGAATCATTGATTCCGCATGTACCGGTATTTATAAAAATGTTTCATAATAATCATGATGTTATCAACATGGAACTGAACCCAATATTATGTAAATTTTTCCACTCAAATATCAGAGGACTTGTTGTAGTACTAGTTCTGAGAAAGCCTCGACAAATATACAGTGGTAAGGAAGCTATTCCAAGGAAATATATGAAGAGAGAACATTAGACTATTTTTTAGTCTCCTAAAGAAAAGATTTAATGGAGGGACAATAAACACTTTAGAAGAGTATATTGGGTTTCCCATAAGTGCTCAAGACCTAAACTTATTATATCATAACAACAAATTTCTTGTATGTAAATATATATACAAATCATTTACCAAGGAAGATTGGCAGCCACTCGTAGTAGTTGATGTGTTGGTACTCAGCAATGAGGATCCTTCTGGCTTCCTGGTAGAGGGTCTCATCGTCCCAGTGGGGGTTGAGGTGAGCCAGGGTTGTTGCAATTCTGTTGTGTTCCCTCAGGAAGATGATCTGCAGAACAGTCAGCTGGGGATTCTGGTTACCTCTCACATCACCTGCAGTGGTAAATACAAATGGTCAATTGTCATTAGTATCATCAGCTACTGGGTGATATAAGAGTAATACAGAATAATACATGTTGAAAATGATTGCAAAAGATTAACTTCAGATTCTGTGCTTCCCACATGAAAGGTGAATATGGCATATAACCCATATACAATATTTTCTTGAAGATATAAATGATTTTGTTAGGATGGCAGGCTAATGTGAAAGAGAATATGTTCACTCAGGCACAATAAGCACACAACATTTTGTCACTATTTTGCATAAAATATCACTGTCACTGACAACATTTCCAACCAAGGAAGGTTTGAGTTGGAGGGAGTTACTCAGGTCCAATTGTGGCCATAAAGTAGTAAGTACAACTCCAAGTGACCACCTTTGGTTGGACCTGAAGACTATTTACCATTCACGCGAGCCTGCTAACCTCACAAATATCCTTCAAACCTATAAGGGTATGTTTGATCCATGCTCTTTATCAAAGGTATAGATAGGTTGTGGTTATTCAGAATTTTCTTGAAGAAACGGGCTTGTTTGAAGAACATATTACATTATGATGGTTATTGTTGAATGCGGATTTACTGACCGAACTGGTAGCAGGGTTCGTCTTCGGTCTGGGTGTCACAAGCAGCGCTCTTGTTGACGGCTGCTGGGGGCCATGGGCGACCATCGCGGACATCTACACGCATCAGACCTCCGTGTCCCTCACGCAGACGAGCGGCAACCTCTCCAGTAGATCCGTAAACAAAAGAAGCATCCATCCAGTGGGTCACAGCGACAAGCTACAAAATTCAGATGAGCTAGAAGTGAGTTTGGAGAAAGATTGGATTTGATTTTTGTGGAATATTCACTCTCATTGGTTCCAGATGTCCAAGCATTCACGTACATCATAATTTTATCCACATTATATAATCTAATGTTAAATTCAGTTTAATATCATTTAAATATTGCTCTGGATAAACTTGAGGTTGTCAACAAAGAAGCTATACTATCAACATCAAGTGCAACATAAAATAGGATGCAAAAAAGGTTGCAATTTCTTTTGATTGTGATTTAAAGATTTATGAGGCATGAATGCTATCTTCGGGGTTGTTAGTTATTGTACCTTACTTTGGTGATGTAATTAACAAGCTGTGACAAGGCATTAGCCTCCATTATAACTAACTTCCTCGATGATAGTGATCTGTACCCTTTAAGCTCCCCTGAGCAGTGATGTAGTTGAAACATATCCAGCACAGAAATGCTATTGATATTTGACTTCAGGAGGTACCGAAACGCTGTTTTTATAATAGTCGTGAGGTGGTGTAAAAAACTTCAAAATAAAAAGATTCAACAAAAAACCTTGGTTTTGGTTTGGAACAAAAGCAGTCTAGAGGTCAAAAAGAGTATGAAAATACTCACTCTGAGAAAATTATCCCATACTCTCAATGCACTACGTAAGAAGTCTTCTTACTAGACTTTTCTGGTCTAGGCTTCTAATAGAGCCTTGTGTTCTCTTGCATCGCTATACTACCGGACCACTGCTTCAGCGTAGGCTAAGGTAAAATTTATTTTTCAGCCAAGTGAATTATTTTTTCCACATAGGTAGTAATAAAACTAATATTTCTCAGCACTTGGCATACCTGTTCAGCAGGTTCATGAGGAGAACCACATCCAGTGTCCAAGTAGGTGGTGGAACGAACGAAGTTCATGCACATCTGGTGGTAGCGTGAGAAGACAGGGTCATCCTGGGGTATGAGGATGGGGAAGCAGAGAGGGCTGGCGTACTCTTCAGGAACTCTAATCTGGCCATCAGGGCTGCAGCACTTGATGGAGTGGGCCTCTGTGTCATAATATTGATTAGTATAGAATTTATAGATTTGGATATCTATACAGTATTTAAAAAAAGTTATAACATTTTTTTATAAAAATATTAGTTTGCAGTGGAAGATCCAGAGAGAGGGCTCCAGAGCAGGACTTTTCCACACTCTGATATAAATGAAAATAAACTTTTATCACCTTCACATTGAAGAATGTAGGTTCTAGCATGGAACAGCCTACATCTCATTACTTCAGGCTAGTCCTAAGAAGGAGTTGCGGCATTAACTGAAATAGAATCTATTAGTAATTGGTAGGCTTTGAACCCGGGATCCTGTAGACTGAATTCCTGCTCTCTACGACTAGGTTCTCCTGCAAGCCCCAAAAATGCCTTCAGGGTTTGCTTTTGAAGGAATTGGAAAAAAGTCATTTTAAAAGTCCAGAGATAAGCTGATGAAAATATGTCACAAAGGTTTACTTACTAGCTTGGGTGGTTCCCATAGACATTGACAGATCGTGAGTCATGATCTGACCCCAGGTCATGGAGGACAGAGTCCAGAGAGGGTCGTTCTTGGGGACATCAGGGAACAAGACGATGCTGACCAGACGAGAGCCAGGCAGCTTGGATCCGCTTACAGATACTGGGGGAGCGTGGATACCTGTGGCAAAACATCCTTGTTTACTTCTGTTGCTACTGCCAATGACTATGGTATAAATAGTCACTGCTACTGCACACTTACTAATGGCAAGAGTATAGGCCTATTAAAGATATATTAAATACATTTTGATTGAAATAAGAAAGGAAAAGATGAGCAATTTCCCCCCATTATTTGTGAGTCCATTATTCACAGGAATGGGAGTGTTTAAGCTGTTAAGCGAAGCTAGATTATTTTACCACAGTTAACTATATATATATATATATATATTTGTTAAGAAAATATACCTCCCACCTCCGTCCTGCTTTTATGCATTTAGATATTAGCGGACATCGTCCATCCTCTTCTAGAGCTTGCCAAGGAAAAAGGTTTTAACGCCTGAAGTAGGACTAATGTAGGTGGCGTTGAAAGGCAAACCTTCATTGAGAAAATTTGTTTCTTCAAAAGTCATCCTATAAGATGTTTTAAGGGTCACACAGTCCAAAGACCAGCTGACTGAATAAGTTAAGCAGTGTTATTTTCTCTAACTTGGATGTAAGATACGCTTTTCCTTGTCTCACCTTCCCATTCCTTAGATCCACCGTCCCAACAAAATAGTCCGAGAAGGATGTAAGAATATAAATAAACTATTAAGGATTTCAAAGATAATCCTCTACACTATGTAAGCTAGCTCACCATCAGAGTACTTGGAAGGTACAAGACGACCGTAGTGGGTGTTAGGCATTCCCCAAGTGGGGTTGTGTGCGTTGTTACATGATCCATCGATGGTCCTGTACTTGGAGTGTGGGCAACTCCCTGAGAACTCTGGTCCACAGGTCAAGGGATGAGGTGCCAGACCATACAACCTGCAGAATAAAATGGTGAGTGATTTGGTGTTGTACGGATATAATAATAAATAATATACACAACAGGATCAGGAAATTGGAGGGATACAGATTTTGGACCGATGGAAAATATTTCTGATGGATTTTACAACACGGATGTTTTTACAACATCCGAAAAAGAGTACAGCCAGTTATAAAATTACAAATCAAGAATCAGTTTACATTGAAGTGCATGCATTAAACATTTTACAGTTATAAATTGTTTTTATGAGGTAAAACAGCAACGTTCTGCAGTTATTTTACAAATTTATTTCCCTTTTGTGTGTTTTGACTACTTTATTAATACTGGTGCTTACATTTATCTTTCTTAGTTACTGTATACTTGAACAAAATCTACTGTATGAATTGAAATTTATATATAAATGGAACTAGCCAATTCCATTCTCATGTTAGACGTTGTAGCCAGTTTTATAATAAAATTAGTTTACTGGCAGAGTGCACTGTAAATTACTGATTTCGGTCAAATACACTACAGTAAGTATTATAACCAAGCCAAGCTGAAAGTTAAACTTATTGTAAGCTAGCAGCTTTTATGTCACCATCAGCAATAATTGTATAAAAAACTAAACGGATTAAATTACTAAGGAACTACTGTATACTTTTGAACTGTGTCACTTTCTATGAGTTGCTGATTCAACCATGTTCATTTGTAATAAATATTGGTTACAGCTGGTCCATATTGAGGAATAGCTAACAGAATCCTCAAGTCAATCAATGTTAAGACCCAGTTGGAGGACTGTGGATATTAGAGAACTCTCTCGATTAATCCTCAAATGCAGAGCTTAACAATATCTTATGTCTATACTCACGCATTGTCAGTCTGAGGTAGCTGGTAGTTGGAGTTGGGAGCAGGTCGGAGTCCATAGCCGGGTCCTGCAGAGCCGACATTCAGCAGCGGAGCAGGATGATGCAGCGGTGGTGGAGGAGGTCCATATTGTGGGCGAGCTCCATAGAAATCTGCAACATCGAACCATCATTGTGTAATTTCTTGTAAGGAATAAACAGTCTATCATTATTAGGCTACTTGATGACATCATCGTCAAGTCATCCCGAAGGTAGCACTTTACATGGAGGCCAAAACTTAGTAAATAGAAGCCTTCTATGGACTTTGACACAAACCTGTCTGTGATCAGACGAATTCACAAGTTGTGTAAGTTAACATTCTATTCTTTGCTTGGTTCTGCCAAACTTTGCAATGCTAAATAGTCTAAAACTTGACTCTTAGCCGTGCTCTCTTTTACTGAGCTACAGTATATGATTGAATCAGTACTATGAAGATGGTTTCAAATTAGGCCTATGCAGGATTTTGGAGTGCAAACTTCATTGGTCTAAGAAGAGCGTTGACTGGTTTGGCTTAGAGGATGCCTCAGGGAAAACAAAGGAGTTGCTATAGTCGGATATTGAAGGAACTCGGCTTACAAGAGGTAGGCCTAGAAGATAGTTGATGGGCTTAAGGAAGATAAAACCATTTTCGAGTTTGAACCTGAGGTTTGTAAGTTACATTGAGCAGAAGAACAATAAATTGAAGTCAAATTAATTGTGGCAGAAGCCAAATGCCACTAAGAAAGAACGGTAAAAGTAGAGATCGGAAGTAATTAAGTGATCAAGTAACTTAAAGATTAGATAAGATACGATTTTCAGCCTAATCACTTATAACATAACCTTAAATTCTTTAACCATTAACTTAACCTACGTGCATATTAATTCCAGACATAATTTCACTTAACAATTAGAACATTTACAACATTTAGAACTTTTTAAAGTATTTTTACAATCCTCCTCATTAAACAATACTGTATCAACTTAAGATTCACAAATAATATCATAATCGCAATTCCTAGTTAGTTTAAGTCTAGCTGATATTGATTTGTTTTTGTTATAACTTGTTTATTCTACCTGTAGGCTATGTATTTTCAGCTGTCTGCCGAACAGCTGATTATTTACAAGTTGTGTAACAAATCACAGTACACAAAGAATAGAAATCACAGTAGGGGATATTCAGATCTGTCGCTGACGTCATGGGAGCATTGAAAGTTGAATGATTTGTTTTCATTGTTCTTGTTGGCTCGTTGATTAACACAAGAGATTAAGCAACAATGAAATTAGGGTAATTTAATTCCTGCACATTGTTTTTACGTAATCTAATGTATTATTATAAACTTAAAACAGTTCTTTTAAAGCAATAAGTGTAAGACTTAAGATTTCTGGTTTAACAGGAATGTTTTTAAATACACAGCAGCTTCTTATTCTTCCAAGCATTATTTTCAGTTAAATGAGTGATTAGGACTTAGTATAACAGTGAAAAACGTCTAATAAAATATCAAGTTAGCTTTCCTTGGCGACATAAATAAATAATACAAAAATAAAATGTTAATCCTTGCAGCCATTAACTTTAGAGGCTGCAGTAGAAGTTAACCATAGGACGAAGAGCCTACTTGCCCTTTAACACTCAAATACTGAATTAAAAACAGTTACAATTTTGGCATTGCATAACAATCAAGCAACTATTTGTTTGAGCAGTTAATTTTGTCCGGGAAGAAAGTTTACCAAGACAAGTAGCCGTATATCCAGCGTCAGTTGTTAGACGTCGTATGCGCATTTCCTAGCAACCGTTTGCGTAACTAGTATTTATGGCTATTGTATAGATAATTACTGTCTCTGGACACTAGTGATTAGTGTCTAGCAGTCGACCCTTCCTTCCCCATTCTAGTAGAACTGATATACCGGAAGGCTTTGGAGAGTTAACGACTTGAATAAGTGTACAAAGTGAAGTTTTTAGTTGCTTTGTCGGTAATAAAGCTATACAAGCTTCCAGTTTTGGTTTCCTTATACTGTGACGGACCGAGAATGTAAACTTAAAAATCAAAATGCAAAATCTACCAGTTTACAAAAATATTGAGTTTAATTTGTTTCAAGCAGCTGTACTGGAACAAATACAATGCTCTCAGGTTCGATCCTGATAAAAGTAAGTAGTATTTTTATCGTTGAAAATGTAACCAAACTGACCTTAAACATTGGTTTTACAAGTGGTCCTATAGTCTGTTGGTAAAAGTCATTGTCTGATAGGATTTGAACCCTGGACCCTTAGGATGGAAGTTCCTCTATTTAACCACTAGGCAACGTAGTATACTCATTTTTATGGCTTGGTACAAATTTTAAAAGTGAATTAACATTGAATAATAATAAATTTAAAGGGATACGCGTTGAGAAAGAAAACATTTCGACTACATTACTTTTATGCTCCTCCTAGCTCAACATTGAAAACCAGAGACAAAGCCTTACTTATTTGAACTATCAAAAAATAGGCTAAACACCTATGCCAAGGGTAGCCTATATGAACCATCGTCTTCATAGCTCGACTGGTCACGTAATTTTGGAGTGAAAATTGACGTAATTATTCGACGGACATCTCATTCAAACAGCACATGTAGTCGTGTAATCTTGTGTGAATGGCACAAAATTACTCTATTAGACCTGCTGCTGAGAAAATCTGTTTTGAATCCGGAGTACAATGAGGTGCCTTGAACTTTCCAGCGAATGTTTCATATTTTTGTACCTTACTCGACATATAGCATATATATACGCATTCATAAAGTGTACTTTGTTACCTATTAACATATAGTTGTGTTCAAGGCATTATACAGGGTGGGTATATAATCAATTTCTCTTCAAATTTAGTCTACAACTATAAATTTAATTTTAGTTATGGTATTAATTTCATTGATGTATACCTTAACTTAAATAGTTGTTTCTCATTAAAAAGTTTAACCTATGCATCTTACTAAGAGATACTTCGAAAACTATATAACCATTTTGCTTTTCAATTGCACCTGCCTAGTCTCATAAGGAATTTTGAAGTTGAATTCTACTTGTTAAACTTCAGGCAAACCATCAAATTTTAAATTACTACACAAATTAGAGTACGTACCAATAAAATGAGGCCCCATATTTCAAAATTACTTTAAACATAAATTGTATAGCCATAAAGGGGGACTTATAACCACTCTAAATACAATTATGTCCACTTTTTTAGTAGAGAGTATAAGATTGGATGTAATAGACAAGTAGATATGTTGTATCTACATAGGGTATTTACCTTTAGTAAATCTACATATTTTATAACTCGATCATTGGTAATATCACATTTAATTATCCTATTTATAAATTTGATTTACGTAAAACATGATACAAAACAAAACAAATACACATTAGTAAATTAGCTAAGACATAGTTTAAAATCACTATTGAAAACAATAATTTACTAATAAATATAAAAAATTGATTTCCTAAATATTAAATTATAAAGAAACATAGTCAAATGATTTCCTTTTAAGCATGCTAATGAAGACCAACTAAATTGACATTAACAGTACCGGTAGCTTAGGTTTTGTTTATACTTCAGTGCAGTACTTAATTTATTACCCATAAAACATAATGCTACAAGGTATAATCAAGGTTTTGTACTATAAACCTCTGCAAGAAAGACAGCTTACTGATGTTTTCATTGCCTGTTTACCAGCTGTATCATTATTGCATTATGGGAGTTGAAGGCGTTACCAACAAATCGTTCTGTGCAAAAAACCCGATTCTTTGACTGATTATTATTTAAAATGTAAATTGTGTTAGACTTTGTTGGCGAAGTTAGTAATACTATTAAAAATGGATTTTATGTGAAATAGTACTAATCTTAAATTCAACCCTAAATAATTTCATGTCAACAATAATTAAGTACAAAATACTCAAAGCACCCATTTATTTACACATTTATATTGGTTAGTAAAGGTGTTGCCATTAAAACCTACCTAATTGTAGAAAGATGGTTATGCAATTAAATATACCAAATACATAAATATACTATATTTTACTGAAAAAATACGAAGCATATGTATACAAACTATTTAAGGTTATATTTAATATACCAAGTGAAAGAGAATACTTTAACTTTTTTTCAAACGTCTGAATCCTGAAAATGTTTAATAAACATATTGTTTCATTATTATTTTACATAAATTAATTTTTTCTAATAAAAACACGTTCCTATATTACATAAACGAGTTTGACTAAATAAAACCATAACAAACAAAAATTAACTACACACTTTTTGACGTCAGCAAACTATTTCTGTTCACCAACCATATGTTAGCAAAACACACTATTAACGTGAAATAACTTAAAACGTATTCTCCAGAAACATAAAACAACGTAGTTATAATAATAAAATTGTGTATTTAACAGCTGATAGTAACACGTAATTAATTTTAAATGTATTACAAGCGCTACCTTTAATACTCCGTGTATGACATTCGCCCGAAGCAGCAATCATTTGATGCCTCGAGCTAACAGCTGTTCAACAATACTGTTCCCCTCCCCGCCCCCTCATGTCCAGACACAAGTCACTGCATGCGCGTCGAGTGTTTAACGGTGAAATATTTGTTTACCTTAGTTAATAATTGTTTCTAGTGAATATTTTTGGATGCATCATATTTTAGGTAAGAAATACAATATAATTTACCATTGATAGGTGTAGTTATCTTAAATTATAGTTATGGCAAAGTTCCTAACAAAGGAACATAAGAATAATGAAGTAATACACCTAACCTACATAATTGTTTAGGTTTTAATCGTTAGTGTAAAAGTTGGATCTAGTATAACTTTGAGGATGGTATTTCCTGCAATCTTTTAAGATATAGCAATTAATTATTGATAAAATGAAACATACTAATACAGCAGCGTAAAAATTTTACTCATGGCGCAATTCTTGTACCTATTTTATTTTCAGGAAGGTAGGCCTATATTTGCAAGCAAAATTAATACAGTTTAGATTAGCTTGCATATTACTATTGTTACAGTATTATTGAATTAACTACCTCAATAAAAACAAATGTATGCGATAATTTGTCAAAACAGACAACCTGAAATTGAATGTACGATTTTTATACCGTGGCCCAAACAAAAAATGCCTTCCCTGTAGCAGCAAACCTAAGTACTCGTTAAACCTAATGTTGTTAAAGTGAATGACTCTGACAATGTTTAAGGAAACATAAAGAAAAACACAACGAGAATGGAGATTTGCATAAAATTATAAAACAATTAGTGCAATATTAAAAAAAATAATTTCAAGTTATTTGTCATTGCCTCTTGTTTAGCGAAACTCCAATATTATGTTGTATGAGTTCTGCTATAGTGATTTGGTCTGGATTATAGTGACTCGGGACCTCGGTGCCCGAGATCCCGGGTTCAAATCCCGCCAATCACAAACTAGTTTTATCCACTTGATATGTCAACACACTAGAATATAACCTGAAGTAACTTGTGAAACAGTTACGGGATTGAACCTAGCGTTCTAAGATGTAAAGGTTGGAATAAAAAACATAAATAAATAATTGTAAACAAAGATGTAAATTCTACTAACACATTATTTTACATATAGTGTTTACAATTCCTAACGTTTGCCCTACTTATTGAATCATATATTGTATATATTAATCGGTTATACTTTCGAGTCAACACTAATCCGATGTTACATAACAGTTTAATGATTAAAAAGTAGTCCCAAGTTATTTAACGAGAATACAATTAGAACTGACAACTGATGCAGTGATGCAGTCTGACAAGTATGTAGGGTAGTAGTTCTTCATCGGGATTCCTTACAACCTGTCCCATACGTTAGAGGACGTTCCCGAGGCCCAGGTATTCAATTGCCGATCACTTACATTTTTATTCTTCAACTTTCTTGTTACGTCTTCCGCATTCCTCTCGATTTACACTATTCGATATCTCTTCTAATTTATAGGGCAGTGTGTGAATTTTGCAATAGTGCTTTGAGACGCATTTCTTCTTATTAAGAGACGACTGTGAAAAAGGGTGGGGAGGTTATTCTATTATTTTACACCTATCAAATGTTTTGTTAATTTTGAACCGTATTTTAGTGAAGATCGGTGTTGAGATTAGTTTTTAATCACCTGTAGAGTTGTTCATTTCCTTATCCAGAAATTACTCTTTTAAAACAAATATACAGTATATGTTTTACATCCTGTTGTTTCTGTTCATGAACGTCAGCTCACCGTAGGTCAACTCAAACTAGAAATTGATTGGGAATGAGTCTAAATTGTATTATTTTTTTCAAATAAATTTGGTATTTTCATTATAGTTTATGAAATTGTTATACGCTTTTTTGTTTTTTGACTACACTTAGTTTCCAAAGGTAAGGAAACTCATACCGTTTCCAAGTGACTTACTACTAATCTACATTCATAATATGTAGTTGGAAAAGTCCACGAGCTAAAGTTAAATAGCAATACTTGACAATTGTGGACTTTAAAAACACAGTTTGTTTTATAATAACGCGAAAATCCTTAGTAGGTTGCTATACGTCCCGGTTTTCTGAAACCGCCACCGATTTTGCTACGCATATGCACATGTAATGCTATATATTGACCAATAAATGGTTCTCGGAATAGTGTATTGTCCCGGACTCTGGAAAATAGCTAAACTATACACAATAAAAAAAGTTTAAATTAGATTTCAAAATTTTACATCTATGTTGAATAAAAAAAATAAAATTGGTTTTTAGAAGAAATTGCTATGGCTTCTGAAATAATTGTCTTCGTTTCATTCAGTCAAAATAACCTTACACGCCCCCCTCCCCCCCCCAAAAAAAAAAAAAAAAAAAAAAAAAAAAAAAAAAAAAAAAAAAAACTATGGGTTGATACAGCGTTGGAACTGAATGGGTTGCATTTGACAATGAAGTTGTTACGAACCTAGTGGCTTCAGGAGATGGACTGAGTAAATAAAGCGGTCATCAACTAAGGTCAAGCTGACCTTCTAGACTGAGTGAAGAATCATCGACCAACCACGCCCCATTGGTGTGTGAAGGTACCCTTTGTAGCTCGCTCTTCGGTCACTTCCTCGATTATATCTCTACAGGATTAAGGACTTCTTGGGCCTCTAAAGAAACTAATGACTGTAGAAAGCAAATCTTTGTTGCCATTTTATAAGCTTGTTTTTTTATGCGTTTTTTTACTTTGTCTTGAAGGTACTTAAGGTAGAGTGCGTAAAGTGTTGAGGATTAATAAATTAGAGAGGACTTTATTAGATTTAGTTACTGGATTGTTTAAAACATCTATTAACTTTTTGTTTTGTTGGATTGTACTGAACAATCTTTTGACGAGCTTTGACTGGGTAATAAATATTTAATATTATACATTTTCAAACCATCAAATATTTACCAACCAATATTTGTTTTTTAAGCTATACATTTTGGAAGAGAAAAAGTTTTTTAAGGTCCCTAGTATACTTCACAATGTTATTTCGACGATGAAGGTAACAATTGATATTTTATACCACACCTTGTGTTTAGTTTATTATTACAAACTAACATTTATGTTTTGTATTCGTCAAAAAAAGTAATTGCATTAATTAATTAAAATAGGTAGTTTAAAAATATTTTCACTGGAATCCACTTTTAAAAGTAGTATTAACTTCACCGAAGAAGTCTAACTTAATTTACATCCCAAATATAAATTTGTCAAAGAAGTGGGGATTTTGCTCAGAACGATTTGTTGGAAACGCCTTCAAGTCCCATAATGCAATAATGATACAGCGTCTGTTTTGCGTTTCTTTACATGTTGTGCTGTGCTATTTATTATTGGACCTATTTTACCTATCAGTATTATATCACATAATTAGCAGTTATTTATTCTTTTACATAGTTTTGTTATTAACACTCCCATACATAAGTGTTTGACGGGAACGGCCCAAACCCTATCTGATAGACATACCTGAGTAGTTTTGCAGGAGCTGATAGAAGGCGTGCTGACCGCTAGCGGCTTGTAAACACAGCAGCCCTAAGGCTAGGCTGCATACTGAAAATCCCATCTGGAACACACACCAAGGATGATTAGAAAGCACTAGTATTACTTGTAGAGGTTTATAGAGTCGAAGCCCCTTCCATGGAAAGTAGAGGGGGCGAGCGTCCTTGCGGATTTGTATACTGAAATGTTTGAAAGTGGTACCGTAGCAATTGTATAATAGGTGGGGAGAAGGAATTAATTAAAAAAAAATGCATTCGTTCATGCGATTTTACGTACTATTTCTCATAAACTCTCTGTTAATTGTCTTCTTGATTCACCATCCTGTACTATTTTACACAAATTGAAATACATTTTTTTGCTTGCATTTAAAAGGTGTTGCCCATACAAAGGTCAGAATACCGATTATATTTATTCAACAGTCATATAAAGTAATTTTTTCTTTCAAATCAGTCTGACTCTTAAATAAACAAATGTTTTTAAATAAGTTGAGCCCACTAAGATCCTTGAGGCTTATTTCGCATACATACTTTTCTGACATTACTACCGAAAGTATGTATTAATTTTTCAACTTTTTCCATATGTTTTATGCTTGTTTTAGTATGTTATAATTTTCGAAAATGCATTAATTTAACAAAACGCGTTTTTTGTTTATTTTTGTTTATGGTTGGTGTGGAAACCCCTGATTAAGTCCAGAACAAAGTCATCGTGTTAAGTAAAAGTTTATTCGCTTAATATGCTTTTGGTATGATTCCTACTCCTTGAACTTGAACCATATAGAAAATAATTATTAGTTACTAGAGGCATAGTTTGGTAGTATATCTTATCCTCATTATTAGATATTGTGTTGTGGCTAGGAAAAAATTCCACTGTTCTGTCATCAAAAAATTACAGGACCTTACTACCCTCTGGAGGTGGCTGACCAAAGAACTGCCTATTTGCCACCTATTCCCCTTTCTGTAAACCATTAGTCTAGTCATATCTGCGAGAACCTCACAATTGATAATTTCAGGAATCAGCCCAGAATATGGAACAGTTTTTTTACAACAATATTTTGATCCTTCGTTCGAATAGTTGTGGAGACGTTTTTTATTTAGCTGGTTGATATTATTAAACATATTTCATGTGAAGTTGGAGACTGGTGGTAAGAATTGTCCATACAAGGGAACGCGTGGCAAATGGTTTATGTCGCCAGTTCTGTAGGTAGGACCTTGGTAGTAGTTAGGACCTTGCTCTTCAGCGGTCCCAGTCCTATAATTCCCACATCAAGGTCCTGCCAAGTGCCGACGTTGAAATACTACAAGTCATGGTTCTCAGTCTTCCGTCGAGCTTTTGGAACTATTTGATGATTGTTTTGAAAATTGAAATAATACTGAATCACTTCATAAGTACAAATCGTTGAGTCTGTACATATTAGTAGGAAAACCTAGCCTCGCTATTTCGTCTGGGGTAGTTCTTTTATTTAAGGATTCATTTACATTATCTGTTTTAAAAGGATGTTTCCAATTTTTTTTTGTTTATTCTGTATTTCCCCACTTTTCAGCTGACTCATTTTAACTAGACACTTTCAATCAATTGCTTTTTGTAAATGAGAAGTTGGTGGGCTTTGAAAACATTACTATCGTTGTTTATGGTATTTTGTAAAGCAATCTTGAAATTGAAAATCTTTTCCACTTAAAATACTTTAACAAGATATATATGTTTACCTGTACAATGCACTAGATTAGTTTTCTCTTTTGACATCCTAATTAGTTCACTTATAGAATTACCTATGGTTTTAAATTTCTTATAATCCTTATTTAACATGTCTCCTCAAAATATATACGCTATCTACACGGACAAATCTACCTGATTCGACTATAATATAATATACTTAATCAAAATTGAGGATGTTTCAGTAATTACATCTGTAAAGTGGAATGAAGATATGTTCAATAAAAAGATGGCAAATAACAAGAGTTGACACGCTTTAAAATCTCCGTTATTAAAACACGACGGAAAGCATCGTTAAGACGGGAAACTTTCGTTGTAAAAGCAAATATTTACGTTTTAAAACTTCTGTTTTAAGAGGAGATAACAATGGATAATTTATTCCATAAACCCTTTAATTACGGGCTGTAGGGTCGCCGGATATGCGTTTTTCATTACTTCCTACATCAAGTCGTTAAAGCGAAATAAAACCGCCATAAACGATCCGAGATCGAGTGGGGCGAGTGGTCGAAGTCGGATGGGCAGTTAACCTCGTGTGTGCGTGTGTGTGTCCAGATCAATTCGCTGCCCGATTCCCCGTCTGGCCAAATTACCTTAGGTTGCGCAATAGCCATATGATGATGGGTTGCGAGTTAAACCACTTTCTCGGTTGAACCTGGACCATCAGATGTTCCTGTATCTGGGTCGTCGACGGAGCCCGTGGGCGCTGGGCGGACGCCCTAGGCGAGCACCGCCACCGCCCCACCGCCTACCCACATCTTCAGTTTGTCTTTTTATCACAGGCATTTGGATAAGAATTTGTATAATGTGGTGCCAGGTGATAACAGTAGTGATCGAATGCCTGAGGATAAGTTAGTCATTCAGTGTGAATCATGAGTCATAGTGGATTCACAACTGTAGTTTTTACATTATGTATGCTGTAGAATGTGTGTTATTGTTATGAATGGGTATAATTCTCCAGGATTGCTTGGGTATACTTATGGTTTACCACAAGGTGCAAATGTGGACCTTTTTTTAAGGAAACGTTTTGAAATCAAGATTTATAAAACCAGGAAAATTATACAAAAATAGCTATATATTAATAGGCTAGCATGTTTCTTTAAAACCTTTTTTCTCAGCTCGTGTGCATATCAGGGAAAATCTACGCATACTGTTAGAAAGATATTTTCCTGTAGATGTGCAGAATCCCTTTATAAATTCAGATAGGCTCAAGAATAAGCACAAAAATGAATTTGAAATTGAAAAAAAAAAATTAACATGGACCTTATGGGTTGCCATACTGGTGACGAAATAACAACAAAATATAAACAGAAAATCAAAACAAATTGAAGAAATTGCAATCAAATGTTTTACAGCGTGGGGTGAAAATAGAGAAGCCTGTGCATTAAATATTTTTGGTCGAGTTTTCGACCTCAGGATGACCGCTAGTATACAATTAAATTCGGGTTAAGTACTGGAATCATCAATGTGTATCAATGTAGCATTCCTAATTTTGCATACCTTTTATTGGATGGGATTCGCCAAAACAGAAAAAATACGCATTTGAGAAACAAATTCCTGTTGTTTCCTAAATAAAAACATTTAAGGAAGTCTCAGAATATCTGTATCACGGCAATTACACGTATAAACCATTGGCGTTTGGCGAAAACTTAACCCAGGGCCTTCAAGATAGCAGTCCTGCGCTATAACCACCTATTCCCCCTAGTATGCTAGGCTCTAACCCGGGGTCATTTTTACCAGTACTTCAGGCTAGACCTAGGGGTTACATCATTATCACTTAGATAGAATCAATTAGCAATTGGCTGTATTTTAACCCAGGACCTAAAGCATTGCAGTCCCGCGCTCTCTCACTAGACAAGAAATTAATTGTTAGCTTAGTATTGTAAGATACTCAATACTATAAAACACTTGAAAAACGTCAACAACCTTCTTATCTTAAATCGTTGTCACACCTCCCTAGACTAAACACCCGGCAACACATTACCATTGTAAGATCCTCTAAGCCTGTGATATGCCCACCTAAATTACGTTAACAGCTATTTAGACCCTAATTACATTTGAAACGATAGAGAGGAGGAAATGGCACTTTGGTAAAACAAGAAATATAAAATGCCTCTATTACGGGACATCTTCTCGTATCGCCGGGACCGGTTCTCAGTGAATAATGCTGTAAACATCTAGTTGCAATGGTCGACGTATTCGCTGTACTTCCTTATGGTCAGTTGCGCAACTAGGATGGCTTCAAGACTACAAAGTCAAAAACCGGGTTGAAATAGTTACATAAGGTGACGCTATGGCTCTTGGTGCTCTAGGGTAAAGCAACATAAAGGGGTTGGTGTAGAATTGTTTATTTGTGAATTTTGATATTGGTATTTGCAGTTTGAATGGAATGTAGTATAATCTTTTGTTTCTCATAGGATGGTAGAATGAACGGGGGTTGACGATGAATCTAGGTAGCTGTATGAGGATATAGGTGACTTTATCATGCGTGTCATAGAATCATGAATCATGAATCATTCTACTGGCAGATGTCTGAATGCCGAAGTGTCTATTGTAGCAAAATTATTATACAGTATAATTATTATTTTCCTGTTTTACATCTTATGTCAACTTTTCCTACACTTTTCTCAGTAAGAATGCCACTTGAATTATGCTGTATAAATATAGTCCGGGATACTTTGCCTCTGATTTAGTTTTTTTTATACGCTTAATGTTTTTAGCTTCACCAGGTATTTTAGTAATTCGTCTCTCTAGTTGGTCATTTGGACATATCTCGTTTCAATTAAAGTCAATGAGTGAATACATACGCGAAAGAAATACTACGATACACATGATGCAGTGACACATAACCCATGCAAATGGGTCTGGTTCGCCTAGTTAGCCGTTAGCCAAACCACAATAGCCATTGGCCAACCTTGGAAACACAATGGTTGTCTGGCCAGAAGGACTAGTATTGTATTTGTGGTCCAGGTAAGGTGATACTAACTGAAAATCGATATAGTCTCCTTATATTACAACGGTTCATTCGTTCTACCCGTTATTCTATAGCACATGTCACCGGTACACATGTATTTGTCGTTTCGGTATGCATAATATATGGGTTGTTTAAATTGCACAATGTTTTGTATGAGTTGCAGTGGAATTAGGGTATTGTTGGTAAAAGCAATTACTTTAGGTATTGGGAGTGGAATCATCGTATTACATGTGAAGCTGTTTTTATGCGCGTCAATAAGTATTAAGTAGAGTTGAAGGAGTTAGAATCTGTCTTTCTTCGTTGGGGAATTTTATAACATGTGCTATCGTTGGCCATGATACTGGGTGAATGGAAATAGTTTATGTTTTTAGTGAGTGTGTGTGGCTGTGTTTAGTCACATGTTGTATAGTTTATGTAATTAAAAACCTTTTAACGTGATAACAAATAAGAGAAAAAAACACTGAAGATATCTTCTAAACAAATCAATGAAGTTATAAAGACGTTTTATTGATATTAATCTAAATCGTATAGTGAATAAAATTAATATTTTTAGTAATCTCAGCTATATTTAGCTGAATGGTTTTACCAATTTAACATACGTATTTAAAACGTAAACGTAAAGTAATCATGAATTAAATTTCAAAATTTTTAACAACATTTAGGTAATTAAAATCATACTTAAGGTCCACTTATTGGAATATTTTCCAAACTATAAAATTCCTCTAGAAATACAAATATCTCAATGATAGGTCACATTTTAACACAATGAATTACTAAGTAATAAAACTATTCAAATGGTTAAAAAAAACAATCAAACAAAGTTCAAAGTTGTTGAACTTAAAGGATAAAATCCATTAAGATAGTTTTATTACTGGGCAAAACTAGAAAAAAATTATTTAATATTTTTGAAAAGCCAGGTTTTTATTCGTAAAATTAAAATTGTAATAAATTTGGTGAAAAGGGAAATTCAAACAATAAAACAATACGTATACATTAATATTTTACACCTAATAATGATAGCCTATTTGAACAGGACTACTATAGTACGTATTACATAAAGCCATTTTTTAAACGATTCTAAGAAAGGTTCGCACCCAGATAGAAGGGTGCAAGGTTCGAATCTATCTGATTATGTTTGACATTTCGACAGTGACGTGATAAAATCATTCGAATAGTCGATCACAAATACATCGCTTGCAGATTGAATTATTCATTCATCGGTAATTTAGGAAAGCCGCTTTCTTGTAACGAAATGTGGGAAAGTTAATTTTTGGTTTTGCCCCACCGTGATGCCGTGCGACGTGAGCAGATTCCATCCAAGTTTTAAACTATCCCACCAACTTTCTGTCGAAGAATTCCTATTTAATTTATTCTTTCCAGAAGTTTGTTCGAGTTATAAAAGCTTTTAATCCGAAATTAAATCACAAGTTTTGTTCTGCTTCGGGCTGTGAAATGTGGAAACTGGGTTTGGTTTAGTGTAAGTGTGAATACATTGTGGATTGTTGTTTGGATTTAAAATGATCGAAGTACAGTTAATTTCTAAGCTAATGCTAAGAATTGTAACCTTTCTTTTAACCTGTCTCTTTATTGTGTAACATTATCGGTTCTTGAAACCAGCATTTTTTGCCCGACTTATATATTTAAGTATTCCATTCATCCTCTATCTTATAGTTTACGTAAGGGTCACACTACTAGTAAATAAAATAGAAAAACGGTAAAATTAATCCAGTCCTTGACTGTCTTAAATACATTAATTATTGTTAGTGGCATCCAGAAAAAGTAACCTGGAAGAGTTTATAAATTAGGACTAAAACTATTTATCCTTTAGACATCGACAATTTTTGAACTCGTTAGGTACAATTTACGCTTTCATTTACATACGTATTTGAAAGAGTTAGTAACTTTTATCCTCTTAAAATTAAAAGTTTTCGTTTATAAATCACATTGAACTCAATAAGCTAAGCAGAAGCACCATCACCCTATGTTTTGTGAGTGTATTCATAAAGCCTTTGTGGAAATTCAGTATACACGAATCTATGGATCTACATATTTGTGGGACTAATTAAAAATAGGGTTTACATATTTTTCGTTATGAATTTTCATCACTTTTTTCATTCAAATCTGTGAAGTTTAACACTCACTCAATACACTGAAAATTCTATTGTAAAACTAATCTTGGAATCGGTAAATTGACAGAAAACTCTTTCAGGCATCTAAATTTTTAGGTAAATCTTACTTAAACCAGTATAGTTTACCATTGTGTGAACTGAAAGTTGTAATCCAAACCCAATCTGGAAACGACTTGAATCAATGAAATCAAACAATCGCACAACAATCGAGTGAAACCTGTTCGATTCCGATAGTCCCAGAGATGGAGTTAATTGTTGCCTCAGCTGTTCGTGAGTTTGTGCTTCCCGGCTTTCCTTTCGCCGCACCTGACCAGCAGCCAGTGACCGGTGACCACTAGAGGCCCGGGGCGATCACGCCGTCCAGGACTTTGGTCTGCCATCTGGCTCCGGAGGATCTGACCGATCCTTTCCCCGGCTGCTGCTACCGACGCCAAGTCAACAAAATGTCATCTGTAGCACGTGAACTTGACCAATTCAAGGACAACTGATGAATTTGGTCAATTTTCACAATGACTTAGTTCTAATAGAATATTAAAGTTAGTTTGTTAAAGAAAGAAAAGGGTAGCTAAATTTCACAAATTACGCTAAAATGCCAGTTGTTTCTGGCCTATATGCTGCTGAGCTGTCTGCTAATTTAATACTCGTAGAAAATGAAAAAAGTTGTTTTCACTCAAAATGAGTTCTAATTTACCCTAACATAACATTGAAGTTAACATGCAAAAAACGTAAAATGAGGAAATCTGATGTAAACGAATACGATTCCGCACACTCAGTTGCTTCTGAACCGTCTTTGGCTCGAAAATATGACTATCAAGTCACAATATGGGTGTAACGGAGCATGACTTGATGACGGGTTGATTGTCAAGCACTTTTGACTTGAAACGGGTAGTTCATGTGTAACTGAGTGGTTATAGTTATAGACTGGTAGTAAAAGGGCTCCAATCCGATCCTGGAAAAATCGAAAAGTACGAGACTGGACTCATTGGTCTTTGCTTTAAATGAAATGAAATGAAAATGATTTATTTAAACAGGCAAAGTAATGGTCATGGCGAATGAAACAGCTGGTCTTAGTTGTGTCAAAGCTCAACAGATTTTCTCCATCTTGCATTAAAATACGTGCTTATGTAGCGCTGCAGTCTCAGTAATAAAGAGTGGGAATATATGGATGATAGGCTGATCATTACACGCTTATGATATTTCTACTGGTCGTAGAAATATGAGGACACTGTGTATCAGTAATCTCTGTATAGCCATATGCTAAAAGACTACATTTCCACGTTACGACTTCGGAAAAACGTCAATATATAGTAGTCAAATGTTTTTTCTTAAAGATACGAGAAAACTCGGATGGAACTGACACTTGGGTACTGGAATCCAATTGATTTCGGATACAACTTTTTGAATATAGTGTAATTGTTCATCACACATATTTGCAAAGGTGTATTTAAATGAATTAAGTGATGTATGGGATCTAGTACGACCTAAAGATCTTATAATGTTCCTTTCAAAAGTTTGAGGACATGTTTACACCGTGACAGAATATTTTGAATCCGAGTTTACACATCTTAAGCCACTGGATAGTGTTGACACATCACTCTATAATCTGCACAACAGCACGAATCAATTTTCAACAAAAATATCGCAAAGTGCAAAAAACATATATATATATATATATATAACCAAAATTCCTTATATAACCTTACGGAATTTAGAGAAACTAATTCGAGTGCACCAAGAACAAGACCTTTCGCAACAATCAAAACGTTAATTAACCGGACGAGTTTTCTCCCAAACAAATGAGATTTATCGATACAGGAACCGTCTTGCAGGTGTGTCGCTGTCGACTTCTGGAGAGGTTGATCTATCGGGTCACTCGCAGATCTTGATATGCAAATGGAAGCAGTATTTATATCCTTGCTCGCATCTACTGCCCCATTAGATGATACTGTCGGTGGCACTTTAGCCGCGGATCCAATTCGGCATTCCCCCCAGCTCGTCCTAGTTTCCCTTTCATCTAATTATGCTCTGGGAAAGACGATAATTGATGTTTTAGAGTTTAGAGTTCCATTGGAAAGTGGAGGAAAGGTCTTTCGGATATGGTGCAGTCAATGGTGTAACCAGTGAGCAAAGAATTTTGTGTTCGTTGTAACCTAAAAACGTGTTCAATTTCAGCAATATGAAACAACTGTAATTGAATTAAAACCCATCGGAGCAGTCTGGCAGTAAAAATGGTAACGTATGCGTTTGACTGTGAAAATTGTGAGTTTTTATTAATGTGGCAAAGAATCATACCAGGCCCAATCTACTAATTCTGCCCCCCGCGCTCTTGTCTAACTATTCTTTTCAGTATTGTAACATATTACATTTGAGTTTTATATCAATACTGTACTAATGATTAAAGAATCGAATCTAATTCTTACATTAGGCGAATCAGACATTTTGTTTATGGATTTAACAAAATTTAACGGTTAAACCAAATGGGGAACTGTAACGTTTTTACTACAATTTTATTTTAAAGTTAGATACTTAGCTATTCTACGCAGAGCCCTTGGCCTAACTAAGGATAAAACCACTTGCAAACCACTATCAGCGAGGACGCGGGTTCGGTTCCAGAGTTGACCGCAAAACCCTACTTCATCTGACTATGGTCTATAACGGATGACAATCATGACGAAAACAATTGCTCTCCTCTTGTTCCTCGGTAGGTAGATTATTATTTCACGTGAAAAGTATTATGCGGGTTACATTTCAATATTATTATTTTTCGAACTTTTGTGTGGATTATCAATTAATTTATTTTTAGGAGATTTGACACTTCAGTTCTTTTAATATTACGAGAAGCAATCTCCTCCTGCTATGCCGATATCGGAAGATTTTATTAATCTCTATTTTATGTACATTTACGTTTACTTTTGAGTGCAAAGATGTCAACTACATATGTCCTTTTTTATTTCTTTCCATCGAGGGGTATTCTTGGACAATTTGATATTTGGATGTACTTTGATATTTTTGTCATCAAGTTTGGCCTGATAGGTTTTCTAAGCTCCTTTTTTATACCTCTGTTGCTGCAAATCTCCATGCCGAGCGAATGAACAATTGGCAAATTGAATTTGGTCAAATACGTAACTAAAGGAATTTTATACTCTATACTACTTATGTTGAATTTTTATTTCATAAGTTGGCTTTATAAATTTAAATTAACTTTATTAATTTTGAACTTAATTAATTGGTTCATTAAGTTGGCTATAGTTTTCTGTCACGAGGGACGCACGAAATCGTTGTTCTTTACAATGAAAATTTTCAAATTCAACATCAATTGAGAGTTGTTTATTTATTATCCTTGGATGATATGTGATATCGATAGAGGTCGTAGTAATATTATGAAACAACAAAAGTAAGCTCTACTTGGTTTTAGTTTTTACCAGAAATCTGATACTTTTTCTACTGAAGATCCTATTGTTATTCCTCGTATTGTGACAGCAGTTATTAATGCTATGAAGTTCTTAGAATTTTCATGAAATTTGTCAAGAAATTTTCTCTGAATTGGTTTACATAGAGAGTGAGTGTAGACTATGCAATGTAATTGGTCCAGCATACGATCTAGAGAAAGCGACCCTCTCTCTAGCAGAACACCATAAATTGTGGCTCTTAACCATAAGCCATCAAAGTGTCATAGGGATAGAGGTTATGTCAACTTCCGTTGTGATTTCTTTCCATTATTGGTGGTTTGGTTAATTCAAATCCATTAAACTGATTGTAAATTCAAATAAGGCTCATAAGATGAAAACTAAGGAAATGTATACCTAAGTAAGTTATTTTGGGTTGTACTGCTTTGTAGGGATAAAACTAAATGTTTTAGTATACGAAATTTTGGACCTTGTTATATACTCATACCACCGATAAGCTATTAAGTTCTTGGTATTCATAATTACTTGATCACGACTATTTGAAGATCTAACCTGTAAACTAATAGCGTCAATAGCTCGAAGTAATGAAATTCATCAATTTATGCATTTTTGTTATTGCTTTTTGTAAAATACAAACCTATGTTGTTACATATGAAAAAAAACACTTTTAATCTTTATACGTCAAGCAAAACAGCTGTTTTCTTTCGAGTGGTCGTATTACATTTTTTACTATATCGACCATACTGTGTTCCATTCACTTAACGTAAACATACAATGCTACTAAACGCTACTAAATGTTCTTTTCGTAAAATAACACACTCAATGCTACCACAGAGATTCAGGTCTACTCCTTTAACCTATGAAGATACTAAACACTTGTCCGCGTACAACAACGTTCTCTTGCTACAAAACATCTTGCCGAACCATTAACACGCTACTAGTAACTCAACGCTTCCAACTGTTATTGTACCATTACACTTCTAAACGCTACTAAACACTTTTCAGTGTACCAATCAATTTCAACTCAGGCCTCAGAATTCCAACATCTATCGTTAGTGACTCGCCACTTAAACGGCGTCTAATAGCCGGTCACCATTCTGCGATAACTGTAGACATAACGATTATCCGACACTCGCTGAACCGGTCACCAACTTGACGAATAATTCATAGAGACAGAATAAACAGAAGGAGCTGAGAAGCGGAACTGACAACCGGGTTTGCCACTTGTCGCAATAAGTAAACCGCGCGGTCTCCTACTATGGTCAACTTATAGAAATTCCCACTAATTGACCCTTTCGCTGGAATCGTTCACAATGTTATTGGGTTTTTGTCGCAGGTTGCACAAATCGTGGTCTACTTTCAATATGCTTGACCAGTCGCGGCAGATTCTTGAGGAATCCTTTCTCTTCCTGACTACGTTTGGGGTTATTTCCACGTGAATTAGGTTAATGTGTGATTGGGTGTTATTTGGGGGAGTGGTACTTCTAGTGAGAATGTGTGGTTTCTGTTAAAGAGGGTAGAGTTCAAATCCCGTCAATCACTAATGGAAATATGCTATTGTATGTGGGAGTGGCGTTGTCCTGTGATGCAACAAATATAACACTCCGTCGATATTAAGGCCTACCACAGAAAAGAATGCGTTCTTAGATAGTTTCTTAGGCTAGATGAACTATATCCGTATCGATCTTCCTTTACGAATTTACAAAACTATACACAATAAATTGTTACTGTGCTGAAACCAATTTTCGAGGTTCATGTCACGAATCATCCATAAATTGACTGTTCTCCGTATGTTTCTAGCCACAGCCACCTGAGGTGGCTATGTTCTAGCTTAACAACCCAATTTTTGTTCTTGAAAATTAAAAACAATCTGAAACGTTTTTTCTGTTGTTTAGAAACATTAAATCCCTCTAACAAAAATATTCCATTCCAGAGGTCAAAGTTGGTTAAGTTTACAACAAACATATTCTCACTTTATTCCCTACATAGTCTCACAAAAAATCTAACTTGATCAGTAAAAAAATAATTTTGTAGGGAAAAATATCTTATAACGAGAAATGAATGTCATTCCTTCAGCAATAAAACGATCCTATAACGATGAATACATTGTATACATGCATAATGTAAAGTATCCTAAAATGAGAATTACATTTGACTCAGCTACTAAAAAGACCCAGACCGAGGTTAAATGCCCACCAAAACATATCATACTAGAAATATAATTTACCCCACCGAAAAAAATCTACTTCCCTCCCAATAGTAATTAAAACTTTTATATGAACAAATCTATTCTTATTAAAATAAAGATATCACATATATACATGTAGAAATTAATTTTATCCAGTTAGCAATAAATTTCACATTTCGGGATCGCGAGGCGGTGGCAAAGGTGGAGGAGGATTATCGCATTCTGCTGATGTAATTTGACAGTTTTTCTCCGCACAAGGTTGGCCTCGGACCCGCTTGCCTCACGGAGCGTGTTTCCTCTTATGCGTATGTAGAAACGGGTCACGGACAAGACGTCGATCCACTTTTTATTTCTGTTTTAATTAAGAGGCACCGATGCCGCTGGCAAATCAGAAGGCCGTCCTGTGAATGAGATTCCCATGGCGTGAAGTCGTCAAATTGTTAATGGTAGACGTGAAGAATTTCTAGAGTTTTACGAATCAGGGAGATTACAGTTTAGGTGATGCAGTGACGGATTCACCTGTACTAATGGTTCGTGTAAGTGTCTACGTCAATTGAATTTGTTCTGTAGAAGAATTGTGAATGCTTCAAGGAAAGCATGCCAAATATATAAATCTTTGTGGATATAATGGGATTCGAACCCATCGCCCTTCACACCGAAGTCCACTATCTAGATTAAACTAGTTTGAAGTAAACATATTTTTTGTCAACTACTATTCACTCCGAAATATTAGATTACCGTAGATAGATAGGTAAGATAGGTAGTTGGAAATAAAGATATTGCTCCTTTTTACATGTATTTAGACTTTTACGGAAAAGACGGTTTCAAGGTAGCTGAACAATGTGACTCAATTTTAACATGCTAATCGAAAAAGTATGTAAATTTTTATTGTTGTATACATGTATAGTTATTGATTTTTTTGAAAACGCATCGACGATTAAAAAGTAGAATCATATTCGAAAATAGTACGAGTTTGGATGATAAGGATAGTTTTGTATTTCAATAACGACAGTTGATTTTCAAATGATTTTCAATTACAATTAATTGTATTATAATGCGTTGCATAAGTGAATCTTGATCATATCGAACAGTCCACCATACGAAATTATCATAAAACTCATTCAAAAATCATTACCAAGGGCTTATTTCTGTTTGACATGTTCTTGATTTGCCGGTTATGAATCATATAATCATAGCTTATTGTTATGATCAGCTGATTCTACTATACTTTTGAATGCAGGCCATCGAAATTTATCTGCATTCATAATTTCTTTTTTCTTGCCTATTATTCATTGAAGAACAGTAAATATCGAAATGGCTTTGTATAATTAATTGTTTAGTTGAATAACTTGCCTGACGGTTTCGTGTTATGTACTAGTAACTTACGTATGACCATTTGAACATCTGGCAACTTACCTGTAACAAAAATAAACAGTTATTAGACTATAAAAGTTAAAACAATAATTAAATCTGTCATACAAGTATAAACACCATTTATCTACCAACATTACCAATAAAATTGCGTTAGCTCAAACAAGTTTAGGATAAGAAATAAAAACTTAATGCTAAAAATGTAACGGAATAATTGAAACATTATAGCAAAGTCCTAATGTTGTAAAAGAAAATATCTAACCACGTTAAGAAGTATGTTACAGTTCGTGAAGGAACAAAATAATGTGTCTCATATTATTGTTTAACTGTTAGTTTTTTCCATGTTTCGCAACAAGGTGAGGATGCAGGCGAGAATGGTGTTCTTCAAATATTTTTTTCAAAGTTATACATCCACCATGGATTATAGGGACATACATCTACTGTACTACTCATTTTATGAAATGATGTTGGGTTTAAATGCATCAGCTGTTTGGAAGAATAAAATAAATTACTTTTCGAAACGTAAACAGAGAAATTATGTAAAAAGTGCAAACGTAAACCATGTCTCACGGATATTAGAACAGAAATGGTGTCGATCAAAAAACATAAACAAATGACGTCACTGGACAGAATAACAGGTTTGGACGTTTTTTGACAATTTGAAAAGTAATACAAAGATTTTGACTTTCAGGCCAGTAACGTCATTCGTTCCTGTTCTAATATTCGTGCCACGTATGTGTAGTACTTTTGGCGCAGCCTGATAAACAGACACCACCTCTTCTTTATAATATTATACATAGTCCAATATAAGTTACTTTTTCTTATTCAGCTACATACTTCTCACGGGGGTTTGTATTTGCACTAACTAATCCTACACGTGTAGACTGTATTTGTAAAAAAGACTTAAAAGAAACTATGGAACGCGTTCTCAACAGTATTTTCATTAGAGACTCGCGAAAAAAAACTATACGCAGACATTTTTTGGCACGTTAGGCTTATTGAAGTAGGTAAAATTAGGAGAATTTATAGTCTAGTCATATTTGGGACTAGTTGGCTCAAAAGTCTCCAAAGTCATTGAACATCTTGTATGGACTGCTCACTTGATCGGAAGAAAGAGTACAACCTCGGCCGGTGGAAGGCAATTAAGAGAGGATCCAAAAGGCAACGCCCCAGTGGAAAGTTCAGGTTCAAGATTGCCGGGTATTGTCCCGAGATCTCCTTGGACTTGACTCCATGGTCGGGGCTCCGCCCTTCGGCATACCGAGCCGGTCGTCACGACACATCCCGACGTCGCATCATCAGGAAGTCGTGGAGATATGGCTCAGCCTCGCATTCTTTTCGGGGCAGTGCCTTAGTTGCGCGTTTTTCGAATCACTGCCTTAGGGGCGAGTTATTTTCGAAGCACTGCATTAAGGGTGAGTTATTTTAGAAACAGTGATTTTTGAAGTAATACATTTTGGAGCGATGCCGCGCACTATTGGAGATTTGGTTCGGAGTTCACGAGTTGTGCCATTTTTGAATCGGTTTGCTTAAAAATCATTCAGTAGTTATGACAGTAAAAAATACGAGAAGTTTTGCTTGTGCAAACGGGTTAAGGGTACAGAAGAGAGTAATGCTTTTTGTTGGATTTAATAGGTATAATTTTACTCATATGGTCAAAGTGATCTTCTCTGATTCTCTTTGGTTTCGGAAATTAAATTTTCATCAATATTGTACAAGAAACGTGTAAAACCATTAGTCAACCAGACAGCTACGCGACGGACTTCGGGTCCTGAACAATGGCACCTTAAGGCACAGCTATACTATATCTCGAGACCATATCCCAGTGCCGCATATAACCTTTATCATATTTTTCATTTTTGTGCTGTTCCGGCTCAGTGTTTATTTTTTGCAGTTTCTTCCACCCATAAAATATAAAAAAAACTCATTGGTATGACAAGTGCAAAGCTTATGAGGGCAAGCAAAATAAAAAATTACAAAAATTGCCACAACACCAAACACTCTGCTCGCAGCTATCTAACAGTTCCACAACAACGACGATGATAACAACAACAACATAATAATTATAATTTAATCCGATGAAACCTTCCACATACTGAACGCGAGTCAAAGTCAAACCAGTTTCAACAAATCCAATGCCAGACTGATTGCATCCCGAAGGAATTAGCGAAGTATGGTGTAACACGAAACATATGGCGTGTGAAATTGGAGTAGCGTTTACATAATGGGGGAATATGCGGTGCGTCATGTTTACGAAATGCCGGTTCAAGGTTGGTAATCTGGAACAGGTGACCAACTGGGGCTGGACCGGGCTGGCGGAGTAGTGGACTTGGACTAGTGGGCAGTCTACAGCCAGTGAACCAGATAGTTGCGTCATGTTGCTACAAATCATCGTCTAGAAATAGAATTAGACCAGGGCTATGGCCTGTCTATATTTGGTTCAAGTTCAGTTGTGTCTACGAGCGTAACCAATGGCTGTCGGACGCTGGAAACTCAAAGATGGCGGAAATGCAGGATGCAGTGGATGGATTGATTTTTGAAATGGAAATTTGATGAAAATGGATTTAATGCAGTAAAGTAGTTTCGTTTAGCAGTGGGTGCTTATGTAACCGAACGTTGGTCAAATTGACTGATAAAACGAGATTATGGAGTAGTTTTGGGTGCATTGATTTAATCGAAATTTGGTGAAAATGGATAAGAAATTTGAAAAAAAATTCAGAACAGTAGTTTAGTGGCTGCGCTAATGATTTAGAGCCGGATGTTGGTCAAAAATGGGCAAAAAACCACGAAAAACACGAGATTAGGGTATGCAGTAGTTTTTGTTTGCATTGATTCTGTAAACAAAATCTGGTACGGTATACAGTAGATGTATTGATTTTTTCAGTTAAAACTCGGTGTAGTTGGATTAGGAAAACACATATACAGTAGGTTTTGATTTTTTAGTGGATGAAAAAAATATGTTTCTCTGTTTGTTTATAGCTAATAACATTACATTTAGTTCCTGATGTATTTTTCGCAATACATTCGTTGCAAGTTTTGATAGTTTGAAAACTGTTGAGCCATTTCACATTTAACCTATGAACATTGCCAATGAAGGTAGCTTTTTGTTCACTGAAAAGAATATAATCCTCCAACTCCATTATTGTGACCCGAGGCACTGCTAAAGCTAACCCTTGCTTTGTTGTTGGTGTTACAGCGGATATTAAAAAGATACATTAAGCTAGTTATAACGGTTACTTTCCTCATTATTTTTTTTTTAAGTATCCGATAAATAATATGGAATGCGACTGCTATTTGTGATGGTTATTTTTCAAGCCTTCTAGTGCAATATTTTCCAATAGATAAATATTGGTAAGCATAGTTTTGAAAAATCTTTCACCCTTTTTCATATTTTTGAAAGTTTAAATACCAATATTCACTGTTTGAGTTCAGCATGTTTTTATTAAATATGCATGGTATTCTTATTGAAAATAAATTCATTGATGTTTAGTCCTTGTTTATGGATGTCTCTCTAAAATCTGTGTAGGTTTATTTATTTAAGTTTAGAAAGCTAACTAATGCAGTATATTTTGTGTTTATTCATAGTGGATTTCTCAGTAAGCCAGTGGTGTTACATTAGGTGAAGTTTTCACTTTTTAATACATGAAATCTCAACATAACCAGTAGGAATCTGCTTTTCCTGGAAGTTAGTTGTGGCCAAGATATTTTAAATTTATGCCTTTATAGCAATACTGTATATACTTCTTGAAATAGTAAATTAAAGAAAACAAAATGTTTCAGAGTCTACACACTAGACTAAAACACTTTGGAGGAATCTCGTTTCAAAGTTTATTAACTGTCAAAACACTCACAATCCTATTCAAACAAAAAACAAATATATACATAATAAAATGCACTTGAGTTTACCGAATTGAAAGTAGGTTAAACCGCATTCCGAGTGTCCGAATATCGTAGATTCTGACACCAATCATCAAGGTTAAACACCTTTTAGCAACCAGCGATTAAATCACCGGTGATGTGGGAGTCTGTACCAGATCTACTTTTACTAATCTGGTGCGATCCGAGGGGGTAATGGTAACAAACAATCGCCTGTCCGAAGACCAATCGCCTGTTTAGGTCAGGGGAACCAGCCTTTCACATCTCCTTGGAACCGAGCCACTGGCCATTTTATTTCTCGGTTTTTAATTAATTCATATAAATGAAACGCCACGAATACTTGTGCCTGATTAGAGTGCGGTTAGTTTATCCTTATTAGGCTTAGGAGATGTGGGTTTTTTAGTTTAATTTATTAGATCCACTTATTGAAATTAAATGTGGTTAACAGTATGGATTTACAAGTTTAACCGTATAAAAAATCAATAAACAAATACTTTAATTTTAATAAATTTTACATTTTTTTGTCCTAGGACGCTAGGGTAGTTTTTCGAGCCTGGGATTGTTTTTCACACTTCAGGCTAGACCTAAGGGTTGCGACATTATCACGTAGATAAAATCCATTGGTGACTTGGCGGGGATCGAACCCGGGACCTCAGGAACTGAAGTCCCGCGCTCTAACCACTACGCCAGCTCGCTCTTCCCAGCTCGGTCCCCAATAAATTTTACACTAAACACAACAAACTTAATAAACTGAAATTCTGACACCCTGGTTGTTTGTTATCAGTTGTTACAGTTTTGTATCTTAAAATTTAAGTGCACAAATATGTAAAATATACATGTAAACTCGTTTTTTTAGTACAAAAATAAATTAGCTAATGAGGTAAGTATACAATCATGTAAATATGTCTCAAGTATTATTATGCTTTTGTATTTATAGTATTTAATCAAAATAAGATGTTTCATGCAGGTTTAATAGTATATAAAATTTAATATTTTACAGGTCTGTTAACACCCTCAAAAATATATTTGCATCGATCAAATTAATTAGCAACTAATACCATAATTTTGTTTAAATATTATGCAAATATTCCTGTTAGTGAAGATGTTATAACGTTTGGTACGTTGTGATGAAAATATGATTGATCAATATAGAAGGAAAACGTGGAAACAGAGTTGTTACATTGACAGGGTCGACGCTAAAGCTAATGGCAAGGGCTAATACCTAATGGCTATGGCTAATGACTAATGGGGTGGCACAAAAGCGATTCATCATCAATCTCATCGGATATTCTCACTTGACAAATAAATGGGAAATATTGCAATTGGTCTGTAATTTACAATTTGAGTAGTTTTACATTGTGTTTGCGTGTTATTTGTACTACTTCAGTTTGTGTACATAAATGTGGTTTGAAGAGTATATTCCTGGTTTTACATCTATGCATGATTTAAAATAGTCGTTGAGGAATTTAGAATTGTCAAAATCTAAGAATCTTAAAATTTTGGGATTTTCGGTTCGCTATGACAAGGTTTGCCTTGAAATCGCTA
Organism: Macrosteles quadrilineatus; assembly: GCF_028750875.1. Classification (NCBI taxonomy): domain Eukaryota; kingdom Metazoa; phylum Arthropoda; class Insecta; order Hemiptera; family Cicadellidae; genus Macrosteles; species Macrosteles quadrilineatus. Next base: position 12,947,892 of record NW_026542600.1, read on the forward strand.
ACCGTGGTAACATATATTATAATAATTTTTCAAATTTACTTCACATACTATTAAAGTTTTGGTTATACACAGGGTAATTCTAATTAGAAAATAAATATACATTTTGTAGAGAAAAGCAAATTAAATATACTTTTTGAGTATTTCCCCAACCCACCGATATAAAATAATCTGTGCATTTATTATTAACTGACCTTAATATAAACATTTACCCTATTTATTTATATTATATGGAGAAACGGACTACTGATCTAGTTAGGGAACGGGAGTGTCCGGGTTCGAATCCCTCCAATCACCAATAAATTTTATCCATGTGATTATGTCATGACCATTGTTTTGAGCCCACATTAAGCTGTCGGTAAACATTATCTAGGAAACAGAGAAGAAGAGGTATCTCAAAAGAGAAGAATATTCCCTGTCATTAAGTACTCAGATAAAATCAGTTAGATTTCTAAAACTGTAAATTCACTCCCCCCTTTTCAACCCTACTTGATGTAAGAGCTCACTTAATAATACAGTCCAATGTCGAAATGCCGATAAGGGACCAAATTGAATGGAATGCAACTTTTTCTGTCGCCCCAGATGGGATTAGGTTTAGAAATCGCAAGGGACCCGCCCCCAGTCTCTGCGCAGTGCTTCGGGCGGTTCATGAACTAGTTTAAAATATTAATTCACTTTCCTTCTCTTTCCGACCATGTTTATGACCTATTGGCTAACTGCAGTTCTACAATAACAGACCAGTGTCGTTTGTATATTTTATACGCTTGGCCAGCTGTAATTGCAGTTTTGAGTTTCGGACGCCGTGAAACTTTAGTTCGATGAATTATTTATTATTTTTTTAAATAAATATTTGTATTTTAAAATTACTTGGTGGGTGATTTGTAATGCTTCCCCGTATATACTGTTTTTTATGCACTCTAGTCAATTTTAGTTTATTATTATTGCTGATTATCTTTGTAATTTAGAAGAAACCCATAACAAATCTTGATGGTTCAAGACTTGGGAAAAGCATTAGAGAACCCTCGATGATAGAATTGTACTAAACGATGGAGAATACTCATCCTTTCAATATACAACCCCAATTTTAAACCTCTGGGAATGACTCGCACATGGCAAACTGGACATGTCTGGTCCCACATTATGTACATAGCTCACGACCTTCAAGCCCACAAAACAAAGGGCCCAGCGATTCTATTGATTGATTAAACTCCTGTATGTAGCCTTGTAACCTTGACGCACTTTCAGTTTAGGAAATAAATCCTTGGACCAAGCCATTTCAAAATATGGTACTACACTTCAAGGTTTTGGGTATTTGCGATTTCAAAAAGAATATCGGTTGTAAAACCATGCCCATTTATAATGATTTTGTTCTAAACTAAAATGGGTTGAATTGCTGTGGAAGTAAAAGAAATTTTGTACGGAACCTTTTTAGAAATATATCATGAAACTATAATGTTATGGAGACTCAAATAGGTTCAATTATTCGTAAACAAGTAAGGACTCTTCTTACATTGGTGTCATTTACACTTCATAAAAATATTTAGATATAATAGTGAACAGACCTTTATGATATGGTCAGATGTATTTTGATTAAGAACTTTTATTGTACTATATCAAACCAAAATTCCAAAGGTGAATAATAAATTACAATCATCTATTGTAATTTTTAGTACAATATATTTTGATCACAGCGTATTACACCATGTTTACGTGTAAACAGCAGAGCAAACCATGATGTCAAAAGAAATAATAACAATGACGCAATTTTTAAATCAGCTTATTTCATATGTAATAGGTATTTGTTCCAGGAAGACTTAACGTTTCTGAAAGAAAACATCACTTAAATTAGTTTAATGGCTTAAAGTGAAACGTTTAAAATCAGAAACATGTAGCTTTTGCAATAAAATAATTACACGAATTAAAATTTAAAAAATCGATTGGTTTTATATAACGTTATGTCTTGGTTAAATAGCAAAAATGTGTTAGGTAGATGTGACTAGATGATTATTCTGCATGAAATTTGGTGTATAGGCCCACTATGGAAAAACTGGCCGTTTATAGTTAGAAATCGGCATGATTGTGATGCCAAAATCTTTTTTTTTTTTTTTTTTTTTTTTTTTTTTTTTTTTTTTTTTTACGCCAGTGGCATTTCACGAGAGAGTTATACGAGATAAATGTCTAGTGGATGTGCCGGGGATTGAACCCGTCCCTCCCGCACCGAAGTCCGAGACGCTAGCCACTAGGCTAGCAACTTCACACAACTAACAACTAACAACAACTTTAGTAGGTTTTTAAATACCAACTTTCACGTATAAGGCAACACAAAATATAAACGTTTAAGAGTTTCCTTAATACTGGAAAATGCTTAGCAAAGAACTCTACAAAATATTTTAAAATTCATTTTAACAGCTGTTGAGTTATCTTATTCTGTTGGAAAGGTCCGATCTCAATATAACTTGGGTTAATGGTTTTAGCATGTAGACCTGCAGTTTCTCACGAAGCTTAGTGAAATTTGATTCGGGTTTTTGCGTCAAACCCGAATCAGAAAACCTAATGTATTCTGAACAGCAACGAGTGGTTTTATAATCGGCTTCTGAACTGTGTTAGCCAAATTATGGACCGGTTCGTTGTTACCTAATGATATTTGACAAGAAGTTATCAATTCACGCTCATTGGTCTTAGCCCACAAAACCTAATCTGTTATTAGCTCGAGATTAATGACTTTCAACCGGTTCCGATCCGACAATTTGGTCCAGCCTGATGCAATTCGGATTTTATCGGAGATACGGTTTACATGGTGTTCTGATTAAATCGGTTTCGGTTTGGCGTGAAAGCTTTCATATAGAAAGTTTATAATTTTGGAGGATTGTGTAAAAATTATAACTTGCATTCGTAGTTTGTAGGTTGTATAGAAGATTCGATAGACTGTTATTGAGATTAATATAGGTTTTATTAGTTGGTCGGTCGTTAAGCTAAAAACATTGTAAAAATAATTCAAGTTTAAACAGTATCGAAATATATATTGGACGGTTCAAAATCAGCTAAAACATTTACGTAATTGTTACAGAATACAACACACTTAACATGTTATCTCCTTACACTTAAAATAGTTTCGTATCTTTTTGATATAATAAACCAATAACAAATATGGATTTATGAAACATTCATTTATAGGTTATTTCATGAAAACGTAAAGGAACATTGTTAAATGTTTAAAAACAGAAAATCCCATATACAGTATGTCTATTAACATAAGTAGAAATCCCAAATTTTATTTTTGTAGTTACAACGAAAAAATTAAATTATTATGTTATGGGGAATTTTACTTTTATTAACTGACCCACTTCTGTCTTAACACGCACCATCAACTTATTTAGATGGAAGCTTAGGGCGATTTTGGTTTCAAATTTTCAATAGAACAGTTACAAAAGAAAACATTAATAGCCACGACCATATTGGGGAATACTTTAGCAAGATGGTCGTACCAATTGGCAGGCGTATTTGGCTCCCAATTCGCGTGATGACTGATGACCACGAGGAGGTCACTTTCCCGCCAAGGTCACGGCGCCCACGTTTGCGCACAGCGACCTTGGGTCACGCTGCAGTTTGCGATTTCATGTGCTATTTTGTGAGTAATTGAAATACGAAACTGGACTGTGGGTTTCATCATTGCCCAGGTGGTCAGTGGTGCAAGCGTAATACTCGACAAACTTCGCTTAGCCCCAACTTAGGCCTTTGGCTGTTCGGACATTTGTTGTTCTGAAGTCATGTGTGGTTGCCATCGAAAATGTGGAACGTTAAAAACGCTTGTTTATGTCATAAAAATAGGCTGCGGATTTTTGGTTAACCGTAGAAAAGAGGCGAAATTCTTAGATTTTTTACTAGACTTGACAAATTTAAAAATCTTTTTAATGTATTTAACGACTCTGGCTGTTCTGTTCTTACCCTTCTTCTAGGCAAATTCTTTCTATGGCCTATCATTTGAAAATATCTTCTTCATGATCTTCGTTGAACCAATTTCAAAATGATTATTCGATTAGTCGTCTATTACTTTCAATCCGCAATAACCTTTGATCTTCGTTCCTCTGTGCTATGGCTAGAAGTACATTATCGTCACGCTGCACTATGACTGCAGGCAACTGCATTATGCACTGTCTAACTAACTGTATATTACTCCGGCTTATTACTTGTAAGGTGACCCGAGAACGATCGTAACAAAGAGCGAACGATCACGTTTAGAATTGAGCGAGCCATAGTTGTTGCCTCAGCAACGAGCCGGCGAGCACATTATAACTGGGCAATCGAAAGGCACGATCAGCATTGCGATTGCGCATTGTGTCTAAGTAAGTACAATCACGGGAAGTAAAGGGGAGTGACTAAGCTGTCGATTTATAGTCGATACTTTCTAGAGTGACAACCGGACCTTCACTAAATGATCGATTTAATTGTCCTTCTTCTCGATTTATCGATCGATAGATTCTCGTTACGAGTCGCTATCTCGGTTTACTCGCCGGACATCTTCGTGGAATTCATATTAATGGTGATAAAATGCTCCTCTACATCGGTTAGTGGTCGGTTACCGATTATGTTTTACGATTGCTTCCTGGTAAGGGTTGGACAAGGTTGTACTACATGGAGTACTAATGGGATATCGATAATCATTTTCGTCATGACCAAGCAATGTTTATGGACCAGGAGGGTTTGAAGTGCACTAATGCTGAAAGATTTCACCCACCGCTCTTTTACTAAGGTCCAGAGCGACAAGAAAATGAATAAAACACGAGAGGAACATGACATTTTGAAATATTATGGAGGAGTGCTTGAATCTTGTAATAGACCTGGCAAGCTATAGGGTTAGATTTATATTTTTGCACCTTCGAATCACTACACAGTCTCTTCAAGCTATCGATGGTTTTGGAGTTGATGCTCCATTGGTGTCTATCGCTCTGTTCTCAACGAATATATATCTGTGCTTGATAATTGGTTTACGTCTCAACTTGTATATGTTCCAAACAAACTCCATATATCAATTAATTATTGGTAATTGATAGCAATGCGCTGTTGATTCTTAACACAAACCAGAAGATTACAACTTTCAACACGACTCTTTGGTTTGAATTTCTCCATTTGCGATTCCCACTATTTGCTTATTATCCTTCGCTAATGTCTCGAGCGAAGATTGCCAACGTTTGAGGTGATTATCATGAAAGTTTCCGGACCACGAGGAAGTCAATCTCGCAAGTAACCTACCGAGCCCCGGATAGAGTGCGGGGTGCAAGGGTGACCGCGCTGGCCACACGAGGTTTCTAATTGAATCCAGCGACCTCCCCGACATCTCTGTCATTCCGGTAAACTTTCCTAACCTATCAGACGTCACCGGGAGCGGCGCTTTCACTGGTCCGGGTGCAAATTAACCGTGGATCTAATAGAAAGCCGGGCACGAGGCCGGGCATATGTCGACGCCATCTTGATGATCACGTGACGCAACATTGCGCATCGCGCATGCCTCAACACGCCCGCCTCGCCGCGTAACCTAACCTACAAATGTTCCATAATTGTGGCTCGCGTATTGTTGCCTCCAGTCGTATGCAGACGAGGAAAACATCGAAATGGAGGATTAAGGTTTTAGTGTTTCACGTAGGAGTGGAACGTTTATGAGTATTGGGAAGAAACAGATAAGTGCACCACCCCTTATACTGCGTCGGTATGTAAACAATGGTGGCTCAATGATAACGTCTCAATCTAATAAATCAGATGTATATTAATTCTTGTTGATTATATTATATGCAGTTGATGGCCAGACATTGCTAATACGAAATTGGCCGCCAGCAACGTCTTATCACCGGCCATTCTCGGCTTGCCTAAGAAACCTAGGTGATGTGTGATATGTATAGTATCAGATAACTGGAAACTGGGGCGAAAACTATGAAAGAAAAGTTTTTTTCTAAATGTTGTTGCTTGATGCAATTCTTATGATGCACTTTTCATAAAACGAAAAATCACACAATTTTAAGAAAATATAACTATTGAAAAGTGATATTTCATAAGGAAATTTTGACATTTCTGCAGCCATTTCGTAAGTGGCTCAAGTTGAAAATTACCATTGCTTAACGGAAGCCATAAATTCATTCCAGTTATGCTATATCATTGTAGCTCATGAATAAGAAGGAGCAATAGATTAAGCCAAACCTAAAAATCACTCCCACGAAGGGTTTTCAATTCTGTTCTGACAAGAGCGGCATTAGTGACTTACTTTCTAGCACCTACAAAGCTGCAGCGCCCACATCGCAGCACGTAACCATGGAGGGCGGTTGCCGATAACCCTGTGTGTGAACTGTGAAAGCGCCAGCAATGCTTCAATTGGCGCATTTCGGCACCGGGTTAACGAGTTTCACTCAGAAAACCGCATAGAACCAGACGAGTGTCTGCAGTAATTTATTTGCACGTCGTTGGAGTCCCGTGCCGAAATGGGAAAGTTGGGGCATCCACACTGCAGATTTATTAGGAAGGTGAGTACGACGGGTTTGAAAAGAGACCGATACTTAGTAGTGCAACATACACGCAAAAAATGATTCTTTAGAATCTAGGTCAGCGCGATGTTTACCCACGATGTCCTCAAGCTAAACCGCTTAAAATTCACCAGAACCGGTAACGCGTATAATTTGACGATAAAGGAGGACGAAACGAGCGGTTTAACGCGAGACGAATCTAACGCAATGTGGAGAACAAACTCATATTACCTGTAATTAAAACAAGACTGGTTCCCATCGTTAGACCAAACCTACTCAAACTAGTTGAAATGGTGCGAGGCGGCGCGCGGCGGAGACCGGTTGCGAAGATGACCTCACCAATCAAAGGTGCCGTAACACTCACATCTCGGGATGATCCCGGGACCTGTTAGAGCTGATTAGAGGTCACCTCTAACCGTCCAATTCGGACGACTTTCACTAGAGGAAGTGTTCAGAACTCTAACAGTCGGCAGCTCATCTTGTGATTACATTATCTCTTCCTCGCATATTGCTTCCTTCTCTTGTTATTGAGATAGGATTCTTGGTGTAGTATTTATGAGATGGTTCATAGAATTGTGTTTTGGAGGGGTGTGAAGGTATGATAAAAAGTTATAGTAATAATCATATTTTACCCTTCAGTTCTTCGTATAACATTCCAGCGGTTTCAATCATAAAACTATTCAACAAGCCTACAATGGGACCACAAACATCTCAGATTCCACTATTCTTAACATTTCAATACTAAAATATGTGGATAACGGCAATCCTTAATAAGTAACATTTATCTTGGATAAAAATATGTTAGTACCACAATAGAAATTGATGTTTATCGAAAAGTTTACAAGGTCATTACAGTTATAAGGGGATCTTCCAACTAGGGGCGTAAGGTTGTACATAAGAATAAAGATGGACATTCAATGCAAACAACTTATCTCCCGTAATACTGTTATAAATGGCGAAAAATTGACGCACGGAAAACTTGCAAAGTCATCACGTAGGTGGAGTCTGGTCTTTGGTGAAAATAAATTTTAATCCTGATTTAGACAAGTCTTTAATCAATTCGACATTACATAACATTACTGAACCCTAACATAGTACAATTTAACTCTTAACATGAGTCTCTGAGTGGATTTGCCATCTTGTAGTGAGCGGGTAAGGATTAGGACCAAAGCAGCAAGATACCAACGTAGTCCTCCTGTAACGCAACATCCTCCAAGAACGTCCTTCGACCGGCTCATTAGCTGTAAGGCTGTCTCGATGGCACCGATATTCCTTGTTTAATTAACGTACTCGTGTCGTATTCGTTAACATATCAGCTCCCTCGACCGCCTCTATGAGCTTCTACCACTCTCTGCGTCACCCAAGGCCACCCTTCACTGGACAAATGTCTTGCACTCATATTTCATTTTCGTCTTTGTCGGGGGAGTACTTTTTCAAAATTGAAAATAGTAAATTCGTTGTGATAATTTTATATTTTTTAGTTTGGTGCGTTGGTGCAACATTTCGATTTACCGGACAAAAGTCTTGTGTATATTCATACTTATTTTCTTTGATTTTGGACGAGTAAATTTTAAGTACTTTGGGTTTAGTGGCATGACAAAGTTGGATAAAGGACATCTATATAGATTCAATTCCCTCCAGCCTTCGTTTTACAATGTCTTACATACTCTTTTTATTTTATTCAATTTCGCCTTGGGATTACGTTTGATTCAAAAGTTAGTTAAAATATTGCATTAATTTCTCGATTTTTGTAGGTGGTACAGACATAAAAACCCGTAACACACTAGTTTTATTAAACTGTTATTTCATTTTTGTCTGGGGAACATGTTTCTTTTTTATTTGGTGGGTAGGTTGTATATTCCAACTCCCTTTATCACGTAGTTATTTTACATACTAATGTTTTGTTTAGATTTTCAGGGATTTTTAGAGTTTTTATGTTTCTAGGCACATTGCGTTTGTTGACTTTGATATATCCTAAGCAGTGCTATAAGGCTAATCGTTTTATGTAAAATACGAAGCTTTTTTAATGTATGATTCTTATCCGGTTTCGATTTTTGCTGTCGTGCTCATTTATCTCCTGGTAGGAGTAAGTAATCAATGGTAAGAGGTCGTTTTATTCTATTTAAATAGAAAAGTTGGTGTAATAAGATGAAAGAAATGCCAAACATCAAGACGTATTCTGAATGCACAAGACAGAAACATAATTTATATAATTCTTTACCTAAAGAAATAAATAACTTCTTATCGTACATATTATTAAATTACCTGAACATACAACAAATTTTTCAAACAACACTTGTAATAATATATTTACACTTATACTGTTGACTCACAAGACGGTAAATATGTATAGAATATGGTAAGTGGTGATCGAAACATTCGCCAATTGGGTCTGATGATGATTGGAATGCCCAATCGAAATCGATCACTACTTACGATCTTTTATATGTATTTACCGTCTTCTGAGTCAACAGTTTACAAGTGTTTATTTGGCGTATTTTTTTGTACTTTCAGCTACAGAAATACTTAGTTTTTTCTTGCTTTTGGTTATATCTTAAAGTTGGTAAGTCTAAAAGATAATTTGTTTAATCTATGTTGTAATTGGTGTTTAGTACTTTTGCTCTCTTCAATCATCCTTCGACATACATACGCTCGTCCTTCACAGCGTACATGGACAAAAGCAATAGCATTTGAACTACCTTAAACATTAGCTTAGATAAGGGCATCGCGAGTCTAAGCTAAAATCACCACCATAAGACATTGTAAATGGCACCCTTGAACTGAAAACTTCGCACAAGGCGTGTATTGCGTACGAAGGATCGTGTCAGCGACGCGTGCACCGCATTTATGAAGCTATAAAACCTTTTACTACTGTCCGGTCAGAAATGGAAAACCGTTATAAAAACATTCATTTAATTACTTCTCGAAAACCATAACCAACGATCTCATTACCTTCCGATTACTAGGAGGGGTTGGGTTTGTTCCAAGTTGTGTTAACGTTGATTTTTGCGTGGAAAATTGTTTGTAGGAAGGACTGATATTCAATATCTAGGATTGAAGTATAAGCATTTGGAAACCAAATATTACCTAAGGAAAATAAAGTTAATGATTGATGAGAGAATTAAATTAAAGTAATGAGAAATAGTTCGAAAGACCGGGTAATGTTGAAATTGAAAGGATTTGTGAGTACGAGAAAATATGAACACACTTTTATAATGGTTACAAGAGAACAACTTTTTCATTTACTTTTTGATACATCATATGTTTTAACAATTTAATAATTAAATATGATTGTTTCACATCTTACTGGAAAGAGAGATGTACATAGTGTTAAGTAAATGTTTACAAGTCTACTGAACATCATAAGTGACTGTAATAAAGTTGTGTTGTGTTTTAGGTGGAACAGAGCGATAATATAACACGGTGATCATATACCTGTGTTACACAAACGTGTCTAGTATCACAAAAATGTTAATTTTTTTGTAAAGACAAAAAAAATACAAAGCTGCCAATATAATGAGATACTATAATTATTATAACGGTGTTTTATTTATTGTACAAACTTTTCACTTCACACTTAGTCCTTTACGTTTTGTTTTATGTCAACACATTTTGCTTACAACATCTGAATTTGTTTTTTTCTTAGCTAACCAAATAATATGGCCATTGTGTCAATAACTACCAGAAGTTGGACCACACGCAGTAATTTTTACACATTAAACGCAATTTTCCTTTGGTTTAGATATCAGTGTAATTTGTTACCAATTAAAAGTTTTTGAAAAATTATAAAATAATATTGTAGTTTATTCGATAACACAACTTATGTCAAGCCAGTTTACAAGTAGAAAAACCTCATCTCAAATACATACAGTAAAACCTTAATTAAATTTATAAAATTACGTCATCATTCCACTTAAAATTCTTATACCAATTTTGACGAATACCAGCTCATTGCTATTGGCTGTCATCCAATAAAAACTGTACCAATGAACCAATGGGCCGCAACGGCATTCGATAACGAAGCTGTAGCGAGCACAAAAAGTTAACAACTTAATACTAGAGTCGTGGGAATAGTGAATGTTTCTACCGCGTGACAAATGGTCTAGGCGTCTTTTTGTATCTATTTAACAGCTGTTTGCACGACAACATAACCTAAACAAACAATCAAAACCGGTCCAACAACAGGTAGCTAGACTTCCGCGAAACACTGTTACCCAGATACGTGTGTTAATTAATGCTAATTTATATAATTCACCTAGACCGGGTACAGCGATTGTGCGTGGACAAGCTGTATACTGTGTGGACAGTAGGGCAGGTGCATAGAATGGGCTGGGGTATCTGTTCAATGGAATCTATGAGACATAAAGGATATATTCATGATTGTATGTAGATAGTAATAGTATATTTCGTCACTAGGGAGTAAAGTGATTCTTTCCGACCCGAAAGTTTAAAATGAGCGAGGTGTATGAACTAGATTTTCCGTAATATTGCATTATTATTAAAGCAAATTGCTTTTCAAGACTGAAGTACAAGACAACCCATCAAAAATGTGGTTATTTTTCCATGTAAAAAAATAACTGCAAAAATAACTTGTATCCTGTATTAAATTTGTGTATTGTGAACAAACAGCTGTTTAGTGATGTATTAAATAATTTGGTCTATTACGATTGTAATTATGTTCATTATATTTGGGACCAATATGTATGATTAATTATGATATCAATAGAAAAATCAACTGCCTTTGAATACTGGCTTTAGGGAAAGCAACGAAGTAACAAAAGCATTTATATTTATCGAAAATGTAATTGACTATTTCAAAACAAGAAAAGTTTGAGGAACGAACAAAATTAAAGTTTTGGTTGCAGATTTAACTAAATGAATTTAATTAATGGCCGAAGGGTTTTCTGGGACACAAATGGGCTTATGTTACATGATTCGTTGACAAACAAGCTGCACAATCGGCATTTGAAGAGATAAGAGAATATCACTCACTTTCAGTTTCACTCCTTGTATGTCTTTGTTCGGCTTTTGGGATTGGAATGTTGACCCATGAGCGGGAGGCCCTACTTGGAGATGTATGATAAGAAAAAAACGTTTTTCCAAACCCAAATGGAAACCTCGACCGCCCGTGTCGATATATTCGCCAGTTTTACGTAAAGCTGCGATTTTCTCACGAGATGCTTGACTGCTGTTTGTTTTGGAAATCTCAGTAATAATATTTTAGTGTCTTAAGCAAAATGGTTTGTTCTACATTAAATTATAATCAACCTTAAGAATTGAATTGAAGTATGGTATTGAGAGTGCAATTAAATCAATAGTACTCTATATATTTCGTGAATATTTTTCATGCAAAGAGTCGCCAAAACCTTTCTTTTCAAGCTATTTTATTTTGGCTAGTAAATTCAAGACTATCCCTTATAATTTTTTGTAATGTATACAATCATGTCAATGAATTCACGGTGTATTTGTATGGTGTCACTATTCTTCTTGAACATTTAGAGGGTAAATATAAATACTTAATATAAAATGTACTTCTAATGTAACCAACACGGTTTGGTTGAGTTGGTGTAAAATCCTTGAGGAAGGCTTGAGTCTTTGTATGAGTATAGAATGTTGTTAATTAGCTATTCATTTTTCGTTTTTTGTTTTATTCTCTTTTAGTTTCGCTCGGTGTCTGTACAGGATTCCTGTATTTCTCTCATGTGTAATAGTAATACTGTACAAACCATAGCTCATTGTTTAGTTTTTAAGAATTTGAATAACCCCTTACAAAAATTAATGTTTTTATTATTAAGAAGTCAAAAATACTTAAAACTACAAAACTGTTAACACTTACATTTTGCTCTTTAGGCTGTCTGCTCTGCTGCGATTATTTGGATCGCCAACTGTAACAAAAAATCGCAATTAATATATGGAATCATGGAAGGTCTGTTAATACAATAACGACATCTTACTTATCATCAACTTCTAACATGCAAATCACCAAATCTGTTCAAAGGAACGTAAAAACTAAAGCACTACGATTTTAATTCTACATGAAATATCTCGAACACACTCATTCGATAGAAAACATTTATTACTCGGTATACGATTAAACAAAAAGAATCACACTAATAACCCGAATTAACTATGTATCGAATGCAAATTCAACTAAACACTGCTTCAGTCTATCGATTGCGATTAAATTGTATCGACTCCGGAACTTTTCAATATGGATTGGAAACGCAGTTACTCAAAATAAAGACATATCTAATGCAATACATCAGGTGAAACGGACACACATGAATAATGCGCTAGTAAATTGACAGAGATATAAATCGAATCGGTCCTGTTGTCATAATGGGATCGGTTGGCTATTAAATATAATCGTGGACAGATCGGACCGGCCCCATGCGTTGGACGTACGACGTGTAAGACACAATATGTAAACAGATAGAAACAATAAGTAACCACAGATATCACAATAACAATGTCTTCGTGAGCTCAAACTGTGATAATTGTCAGTGATTTATATAAGGACGATCATACGGCCGTTTCACCAAGACCCCTGTCACCATCGATTGTTAACACTGCAATAAGAATTTTCATCCGATTTTAAAATTTGAGGCATATTTTAATGTGGGTGATGTCCAACGACGCATAGAGAAAATGTAATAGAGAAGAACTAGCCATTGCATATTCCATCATTGTGTATTACAAATTTATTCTCATTATGTAGTCAACATTTTAAAAGGCAGAAACATAATTTGGAATCGAAATTTGAAATTGGCTGATCCAAGGATATCAGGTCTTTAGAGGATGATTTTTAATGCTTTTATGCAAGCGTTTGTTGAAGTAGGATAAAAAGAAGAACGATTCTGACAACAATGGTATTTCATTCATACTTAGTTCGTTCTGTGTAAAATAAGTTGTTTTAACCTAAGTGGTTTGATTCTAGCATAATTTCCGTACAGCAAAATAACAGGTGTATTACAACTGGGTTAAAATACAGTTACTTAAGTAACTGTAAGTTTTACTATTGGTCTTCGATAATGCAAGGGACATTCAGAGCACATTTACGGTTCCACTGTGATCAGGGTTTACGTCAACATTGTTTAGCATGAATTTGATGAAAAATAATCGTTTAGTGTCTCTTTGTAAATCGTATTAGGATTTGATTTTTCCCTTTAAAATTCCGAGTTTGTTTACAAAGATGTATCCACTCGAGTTTCTTCAAATTCTCAAGTCAAGTTGTATTATGCACTTAAATCACAGAGCGTCGGTGTTTTCTACGTGAAAACGGCAAAGAATCCTTGAGAGATTGCCTACGATTGTTGCAAACTTTGACGTCGCTCACACAATAACGACCCTCTGCAAGGACCGACCGGAGTCTGTAAACGGTCGTTGCTCAACAGCAGTGTCACTCTTTCCATTGTTGCGAAAACGGCGCAACAATAATTCACCTCTCGTATTCACATTTCGGCACAATACCTCGCCATGCAGTCGTGATCCGTCAGGTGTAGGTGCCCAATTATTGGTCCCCGGTTGGCAGTTTCTCGCTGGAGCGACCTTGCAGAAGAGTTACCTCAGCGCGTGCCGCCGTCGCCGTCGTCGTCTCGCTCGCAACTCACTTCTCACAGTCTGCACCATTATTGGTTTAATAGCACCGATAACACACCGTGTCTATTAACCCTAGTGTGCCGTTGATAACTCCGGACTGCGAGTTTCCGATTTCCATACAGGATTTCCACAGCCGCGTTCGCTGCGGTCGATTCTCATGGCCTATTGTCACTTCTGCATGTCCGCGTTGGAATCATTTTTGGAACAGTCTATCATGTCTTCCTGATTACTTAGGTAGTGATATGCAAAGTTCTTTGTGATGCTTTAGTTACACTGACCTATGTTGCAAACCGAAAACATTTCGTTTCGTAAGGCGAAAGTAGTTTTGGAGGAAACTTTTAGATAACATTGCTACGTTTGGCTATTACAATAGGGAATATTTAGAGATTATTTGCTTTGTTTATCAAACGATTCGAAGTGTTGACGAAAAAAGAAGAGGACGCTTTAATTTTTCAAGGGAAACCTAATTCCATGTTGGAAACTTTAGTCAGATTATTCTTTGAACCCCTACCATGGAACTAATATGACTCACTAGAGAAGAATCAGCACAGTTTTTCGACTAAACTCGAAACTGAAAGCTAGCCAGCAAACTGTCTCGATGCCAACTTGTCACGACAGATAGACAAACTCGCCGTTCAACAGGTAATTCTAGGTGCAGTAAATAGGATAAGATGTTTTATAAAGCAAACATGTTGTCGTACAAACAAATTTGCTCCGGGTGAGTTAGAGAGACCGACCTGACCGAGTGACTCTACTCCTTGTAGAGCAAATGTAACTGAGCGAAGGTCCAGTAATTCAGTTCATGGATACTCGCCAGGATGCAAAAGCAAGATGGACACACGCATGTTAATGAGACTCGGCGGTTGGAGGACGGAGGGTACTGGACAAGGGATATCTGGTTCTGAGCGTTTAACTCTGGTGAACAACACACACTTGGACATTGCCAGCTCAGGATCTATGTTTATGGATAAGGAAATCCTAGACCTGATGTAATATGTATTGAATGTGTAGCCCGATCCATACCATACTGGGAGTGTGAGATTGATTTGTACTGTGACAAGAATGAAATACGTGACAGATGGCGGAGACTCACCTTGGAATGTGAAAAGGGTGAAATATTAGCGTAGAAGGAACATTATCTAGGTCAAAATAATATATAAACTGAAAATTGTTTAAGATGAAAGAGAATCTTAACCTCAAAGTGGATTAACATTTTAAATGCAAAATGAAATGTTATGAAAATATCATCATGAGGGCAGGAACAATTATTGAAGAAACTCATATACACATTGTTGACATAACCGAACAATTAAATTACAGTTGAGCCTCTCTATATCAAATGCATATCTCTGTAAAATGTCACTCACTGCTTCTACATAGCATATATTATACTCCATAAAGGGAATAATAATCCGTTTTTATAAGACCTATACAAACTTTGGCTATTTAATGAATCTTCTTAACAAGTATATATTCGGAGAATCATGTATACTCATTTGAATCCTCTGTACTTATCTCACAATTGGTAGCAACTGATGGCTCACAATCATGAAATTATTACTACTCTTCAGTCTACCCTGGGAACTATGTGCATCAGTCGCATTCTCTTCGTAACGAGAATCACCTCCAACAACTCCAAGTAATCGCATAGCCCGGCAGTCTTCTGCAAGCATTCGCCCATCCGTGATCATCCTGGGAACCGCGAAGCAGTTTGATAGCGATGATGCGGTTTTAATGAACATCCTCAACGAGTGTCAGCGTGCTAGACCTGCCTCAAGTCTCGATCCCAGGGAACTGTCCGGGTGATGGATGATGATTGAGCCACCGCCATCACGATGCTTTCACGTTCGGACCTTGAAAAAGACAGCTTATAGAACGGCACTACGAACGGTCAAGACGCAATCGTCCGTGGCACGCCGTTCTGGCTCGAATCGCCCAATGTGATTTGGTCATTTTGGCAGGATAAACACCGAAGCTATGATATACTGAACTTCTAGGTCAAATATACGTTCAAACTTTTAAGGGAGTTGAAGTTATCTGGAGAAGGTAGAACACACAAATCGATTGTATATATTATTTCATGAACGGCAAGCTTCTATGCACGGTTATTTGTTTTGTGATATTGGATATATTTACCTTTTACGAGGCAACACTGTCAGTAGAACAATGGCTCCCAATATCAGCCACGCCGTTTCTCTCACCTTGCCACCCATTCACGAGCACATTTGTTCTGAAAGACCAGAAACTGAGAGTGGCACCTTGCAAGTGCTCTAGCACGTACACCTTGTTGGGACGTAAGTGTTTGTGTGGGCGTCGTTTGGGGCAGTAAAAGTGAAAGTGCTGCAGCTCATGCTGCAGGTACCAGCGACACCACAATGCACATGTTCACATCGATAGTCTCCGTTCACCGGGTAAAACGGTTCTGTTTAATCGAAGAAAGCGGTCACCTCCTAGGTCGGCCAGAAAAGGCGAAACTCGTTCTCTCGAGTGTGGCGATTCATCACCAGGTGACCCCACGACCCCCGCTCTCTTTGTGTATCTGATCCCGTCCGTCATTAGAGGGGTTATGTAAACAGGTGGATTTAACACTCTCCGTGGGGGGCAGGACGGCATGAATCATTCTACCTCCACATCGCTGGATAATCCCCAGTTAGTCTTGGAGCAGAATGAGGCTGGACGAACACTATTCGTCTTGTTGAACAGAGTTGATGACAACTAGGGTGTGATGAATGAGTATGACGCAGTCGAGTACACAAGTTAATGTTTCAATGGATATTGTGACCGTTCATAGATGATATCCCGGGGATCGCGTACAATTCTTAGTCCATTTTAGATGGTGAAGGATATTGAAAGATATTGATAGAATAAAGTACTGTACAGCTTGCACCCACTAAACTCTATAGATAAGAAACGGTCTCTTAATTTATAAAAAAAAACTGCTTAAATAATTTTAGCATATAAATAGGTGTTTTAGAATCCAAAGTGCTGGATTTTTGCCAAAGTTTTGCATTATGCCTAGTTCATTTTATTGAACCAACCGAAACATTGCCTATAGAAGGACACATTGGTCAATTAAAATCGTCAGATCTATATTAATTCCAAAATTATATTTCATGACACGAAGATTTATTGCAAGATTATGAAAGGATTCATCTTTGTTTATTTGGTTTGTTTTACCTTATAAATGAATAAGTTTTTTTAATTAGCATAACTAGTCGAGACGATTTAGTAATCTTTTTACTCACATTTTATCTGCTTAAAATATATCTAGGTCGGCCAGGATTCAGCCAGTGTTTCAATAAGTGAATGTTTTGCAAAGAAAGAGAACCAGTAAGTTACGTCGGACGCTTGCAGTTCCTGTAATACAGTACGAACTAAAAGTGAAAGGGAGTACTCGAAATTATCTTGCTCTGGTGACAATGAACCAACTATTTCATGAAATCTCTATCCAGCATCTTCACATAGCAAAGAATACTTTACGATCGACAGAAAGTTTACGACCAAGTTTGCACTCTGACAGATCTCTTTACGACCACTTCAGTTTCAAGTTCTTTTTGAGTATTTCTCGTCGAAGTGTTGTAACTACATTACCGGTAGTACGTTGCTCTACTTGGGTTACAGTTGTTTAGTGATATAACTGGTGTATGAATACAACTCAGCGTTTAAAGCATTGTTCACGATGATTATCGTGTACCGAGTTATGTTAAGATAAAAGACAACTTAAGAGCTACTTCGAGGTCTGTATTAGAATATTTTTAGTCTATAATAAGCTATAATTTTTTCTATCAAACAAAATGTGTTTTAAATAAAAGTTTAATGTAATTTAAATTGAATGATGTTAGACGATATTCTTTAAACACGTGAAAGTGTGGAAATAAGTTATCTGAACTATCGGAAAATAAACTACGTAAGATATTTATGAAGCAAGCAATCTTCGACCTCACAGAGTTAGAGGTTAACTGTAAGAAAAGACCATGAGGTCCTAAGTTAAGCTCAATAAAGAAGCATTTTAATTTCATTTCATAGAGTTAACATAGTTTACTTTATAATTATTTCCAGTCCGGTTATGATTAGTTAATTTAGGTTTCATTTAGCAGGATGACGGTTTGTAATATTTGCGGGCGGCTTTTACCAATGACTGCTGTAGCACTTGTTAACGAACTTAATATTGAGCGCAATATGAAATATTACATTTTCACATACTTTATTTTCCCATCGAGTCAAAATAAGATTTACACAAATATAATTTTGGTAAAATACCACGAAATTGGAAATGAAATATTTTGTTGACAAAAGTCAATATTGGTTTAAAATATTCAAAAATCGCTTTGTGCTCAATCGTATTCTGGAAAATTACAACCGAAATAGGATATATATAAAAATATGAAATGGAAAGGAAATGTATTGTGAGCAATGTTTTGCAACACTACTGGTATATACTAAGAAGTGGTACGTTACAGATAAGATCAAGGAACTAGGAGACATCTGCAACGCTAATTTTAACACGTTTCACACTCCAGGTCTCCAGATAAAGTTTTTGTGTGGTAAACACATAATAACAACCATTGCAGAGTTGGCAAAATCAACGAATCTCTATAGCTGGATAAGGAGCTTTATGTGTAGCGGAGAGATATAAGCAAAAAGACCGAATCTTTGTGACAAACAAATTTCCTTTTGTCAGTTTTGTCATAAAATCTCAGAAAATGGAAATTGTTTAGTCAGATATTTTACGTGAATCTCATCCACTTCAGTTCAGCTGACTTATAGCAAAAAATGACCGGTTGAACGACACAGCTCCTCCATTAAACGAGTACTTCTTCAGTAACTCTTCAGTTACGGTCAACAATCCTCTGGAGCTTCCTTCATTGACAACTGGAGGTGTAAAGTTACTCAAGGTCTGCATTTTACATTTCGCTGCACACGGATATCAAACCCCGCCCTTCCTTTCGAACGGCCTTAACTTTGACTTTATGGGGGTCTATGAAATGAAAGTGGCCGTTCTCTTGTACATAATGAATCAACGACAACTAGTCCTTGATTTACAAATGATCAAACAACAGGGTATAGTTATAGTTAGAGTGGCGCGCGGCGGCACGCCAGAACACAATAAGTTGCCGGATAACGAGTATTTCATAACCCGGCATCGTAAATACGACCACTTAGGGCCGTTAGAGTAAGCGGTCGCAGTTTACGATGGTATCACCGAGTGTCTGGAGGAAATTAACTTTGACAGGGTGCTTTTGATTTAAGGTGTCGTAGTTATTGATTGTGTGAGTTCCTAAATTAGATTTCAGAACCATACGAGGATCTTATTTACTTCTTGGTAGTCTATATTCATGGAATCTATTCATACAGACACCAATAAAATGATTATGAAAATTCCACAGCATTCGATATTGGAGTAATTTGTGTGAAAAAACTTTTATTCAAACTGTAGCTAATGTTTTTAATAAATTAATTCAATCAAAGAATCAAATATCCTACTCCAACTAAAATAGTCCGTAAACCTCACAAACATAGAAAAACACTGACACATCTCAGTTACTGCAATAGTAACTGAACAACAGATCTCACATTGCAACACAGATTACACAGGCAAGAAGCGCGTGAAGAACAATGGACCGCGTGTACTACCCTGTGGAACACCCAGCTCGGCAATTAGTGGGACGTAGTCTCGGAAAGGGAGATAGAACGGTCTTTCGCATGGTTTCCACGTACTAAAAAGTGTGACCGGGATTTCTATGGCGTAACGAGAGTGAGTAGCCACCTACGCCCTATATAAGGAGAAGACTGGTGTCCTTGCGATCACGGATTCTAGCCACACAGCCCTGGCACCTGTGGCAGTTACGCTGATTGTCAGGTCCTGGGACAGCTCTCCGGATATGGGGGCTGTAAAGACACCGTGAATTGCCCAGGCTTATCTGGGGCGTGACTGGGTAGGTCGTTTGGGAGTTATTAGTAGCGTGGATTTTTGGATTGTAGGGGTCCCACTGGTCGTAAATTCAGGGGCCACATTTATATAATCTATTCTAACCTAACCTAACCAAACTTCTATTTGCGGATTAGAGCCAGAGGTGGCCGGTTCTCCGTTTCCCGGATTTTTGAGTTCAATATTCGTAAAAGATTCTAAGAGATAGTAAGTAGTCAAAACCCATAATTGTCGTGAATATCCCGTAAAATGGTCGTGATCCCTCTCGCATCTAAGTTATTCCAGGGTCAAAATCTTTCGTGTGCTCCCGCTATCTCCGCGTTCCGCCACCTCCGAATCCAAATCTGTCCCGCCACCTCCGAATTCTTGAGTGACCCTTATAATACCGTCACTGCCTGCGTTGGTAGCTGTCATTGCAGATCGAATTTTGTTAGTAAGTTAATAATTTTACCAAGATTAATACATTTTTGATCTTATTCCATATATTTTTATTGAAGCTCCGTGGATGGAAGATTTGATGAAAATTTAACCCGTGGGTTAGGTTAGGTTAGGTTAGGTTAGGTTTGGTTAGGTTAGAACAGAAAGTCTTAACGCAGGTAGTAACCGAGGATTATAGGGGTCACTCTGAAATTCGGAGGTGGCGGGACACGGAGGTGGTGGGACGCGGAGATAGCGGGAGGTAACCGCGAAAGATTTAATTGGATGCACATCAAAGATTTGGTATCAATCTTTAATCTTTAATGTATCAATCTTTGATGTGCATCCAATCAAATCTTTCGCATACGTACACAATATGATCGTTATCGTTGGGTTAGGTTAGGTCAATGAATACAAAAACTATAGTTTTTGTATTCATTGGTTAGGTTGGGGTAGATCAGTAATTACGATGAAGTGGCCTATCCCTATCTCTGCAAGTTAGAGACAGGAAAGATAAGTTTTATTGGGAGATATTGACTCCCCATTAATATGTTCTCACTCTCACATAATATATTATAAATGTTACTTTAGGCAATGTGGTTTAGGTTACAAAAATCAGTTCTCACTTTAAAGAGAAAAATACAATTTTGGTTATAGAGCTCTTGAACCGACACGGCTATTTCAGAAAGTACACAAAGACAGTCAAACCTGGTGATGGTAAAAGAATTGTTTAAGATCTGTGTGAGCACGCTGATGAAACCAATAAGTATCTGGCATACAAAATATACATTAGACCAGTATATCATACACAACCCGTGGACACCCAGTACAGAGTGTCAGGCATCAGTCCCATCATGAAAAAGCTCGTAGGTTAGGTTCGTTTAGGTTGAGATAGGTCAGTAGCGCCCCAAGGCAGTCAGTCTACCGTTTAAGACAAGAGAGACAACAATACTGAACAGAATATCTTTAAATGTTTACGTCTAGCTTGACTGCTTATTCAGTCACTAAAACATCGTTTTATTTGTATGAGAATAATAAAACAATTTTTGGAAAACTAACATTTTTTATCCATGATGGTATGGAAGCTTTTTATGATATTAAATGAAAAATATTTTAACAATTTGTTCTTTATACAAGTTCTAAGAACATAGTTACTACAACTAAAACTTTTTGAAATGTATGTTTTTTGAAATGTTCAATACATTATACATTTTAATAACACAATTCCGTTGCACTTTGCCGAGCTTACAATGTTGCTTACAACCTGACCAGAAGACCTGCTTCAGTATATGCATTACCAAGCACGTAGAGAATTATGGAGTATAAATCATGTTAATTTCAGTATTAGTGGACAATTTAACCTTTTAAATGTTATAATTTCACCATCGAATCCCCACGGTGACTCAGCTCTTGAGTTATGGCCAGACGTACACGAGTTCGTGATCATAAGCTCTGTTGGAACATGAACTTGATCAATGATCAGACTCGCGGAAGTCTGCAGGCGTTGATCTGTTGATCTTCTTACTTCCTTGCATCGATTATACTCACTGATTCGATATTCGTGTTGTACAACTTAAATGGTTGTGAGCTGTGTTGCAAGAGGACTAACTACTAATACTTGGGATAGATCGTGTAAGATTAATGTAAGGACGTTGACTAGAGGTCTAGTCATGATTTTGCGAATCTCCTTGCTGGGAGTAGCTATTGTTTTCTTCGTGCCAAGACTTTGTTGAGGTCGACTTTGGTTTGCATTAGAAGCTTAAAAGCACCGTTTCGTCACAATGTTTTGTAAATATGTGCCCATAGGAAAACTGGGATTGTAATTATAAAAATATTATTATATTTTCGAAAAAGCACGTAAATCAGTTTGATCTGACCCTTAAAATTAATCAAACCCTAATCCGTAATGGAATTAAAACCTGTATGGTTTTGGGTTTATCACTTAAATAAGGATTTCCCATAAAACTTATTTTTGGCTGCAGCAAACCTAAGTACAAGCTTAGGTACTTAAATACATTATGAACATATATCATCACATACGTTATTTGAATGTGGTTTTTGATCAAGCCAAATTTCCTTACAAGAAAGATCGTAAGGATGAATTGTGAGTTAGCGTGGAAGTGTTACATTATTTTACTATGGACATTTTTGTATTACAATTTAGAAAGAAGCTGGAAATCCTTTTAGTTTTGAGGATTGTTGTGACAATGGAAGGATTGTTATGAATTGGAGGATTGTTGTTATTATTGTTTGAAGTGTGAACATATTCTAGGAACTTTCAATAAGACTGTACTTAAACGTACTCTGTTTAGGATTCAATATCCCTATTTTATTATCAGCCTAGGTTTTCTGTGTAATAATGGTATAGCCTATGTGCATTTTGAAACCGTTGACATACTTAAAGCTCTATAATATTTTTTTTAATTTTAATGGCATGTAGCCCAGCTAAGTTAGCTGCATTTTAGTAACCTACATGAAATTGGATATTAAACTACAACTTTGTAAAAATCCATTACTAACCTTGCTTATACTGTAAGGATATTCATTGGCTTTTAGACGCTTGGGTGGATATAATTTCAATTAAATTAAATTAAAACATAGTTAAATGAGCCGTTCGCAGAATACGCAAATGACAAAAATCGGTTTCACTTATATTTATGATAATTGACGTGCTAAAAAGATGCTGTAGTTTACATAAGTAATCTTTTTCATTTAGGATGGAAATCTGAAATTGAAAGCCGTTTTTGAAGAAGGCTAAATTCAACTATGTCAATTTTTATCATAAAACTGGCCACAACTTTTACATGGGATGGGGTGTCTGGTACTGTCCATGAACAAAATAAATGTGACCAAAATAAATTGAACCTCAGGAATAGTGACAAGCTGGTGTTCCAAAGACTTATCCTCCGAGAAACAAGGAAGACTTAGGCCAACATGTGTTGTATGGTGAAAGACATGTAGATGTTTCCTTAACGAGAGGCGAATGCCGCACGACTGTGGCACGGCACTGCCACACTGTCACTGTGACAATGTGACACGGCTGTGCCACTTGTCATACATGGCCATGCGTGACAAACGTGCCACGGGCAACTTTGTCGCAGGTTCAATATTATTCTTGAGTTTGCAAACGTCATCTTGAATCGCAATATTGTTTGTTGAGAGTGAAATGGCAAATTTCTTTTTGGGGGTCCTTTCTATTCGCGGTTACACACTGATACTGTTTATGCTACTGTGTTGAATGAAAACTCGTTTTTGTTTGTACTCGATATAATAATGATGTACCTTTCCAGATGGTAAAACGTCTTCCCTATAAACGTAATTTTGGGTATTCATCCACGCATTAAAGCCTTCAACGATAGTTTTTTTTTTATATCTATCACAATAGTTTATCAACAGTAAGTTACTAAGTTTGAGAATTGACTATTGGATACTGAAGTGGACTTTCCATCTATATGGATCAGCTGTAGCCAATTTTTCATTAAAAAAGAACGTAGTTGTGTGAGCCAGTCACAGAATGTGCGAGTGTCTAAAACTCAATTTTATACCTCATTTTTCGTTACTGACCAGGTTGATAACAGTCGCTATAACTCATCATACGTCGTTCCCTAAGTTTGACTTGGTAAAAAGGTTTGTGTATTTGACAAAATTTAGTTATTTAGATCAGCACAATCTGTAGGTGGCTCACATCAACAACGATTTGGAACAAAAATCTGGCTACAAATTTAACAAGGGGTTGGAATGTCTTGTTGTATTAATAGTCAAAAGCTTGAGGTAGGTATGGATCGGAATTCAATTTTAATTTGTAAATTTACAATGACACATTTGATTGAATCGTAAGAGCATGGTTACTCTAAACAATTAGAACTGATTAAGACCAACCTTTTTAATAAGATTTGTGGACGATAGTGAAATATAATCGTGTTTTTCCAATATTATCTCACGTATGAATTAAATTTATGATACAAAAGTTTTAATACAATAAAGACCAATGTTCATAATCAATGGTGCATATTATTATAATAAACTGCACGAACAAAATCGAAAGGATTGAATCAATAACAGACAATGATGTATTGAAAGTCATGCGTCCGTTTACATTTCGTTCCACGTAAAAGTGTTACCCTTCACCTTTGGATTTCGACAAAACAAACTAGGTGTTTCAAAAGTGAGAGATTCAGCACCACAATTAGTTCCAGTCCGGGGCACATTTCTCGTGGATGGGCTATTGGACCGGTTACATTCCCGCCATCCTTCAACTGTCACTCAAATTCCCGCCAAAAAGATGCCTCTGTAATGTCTGCTATCAATGATAATGGGGTCTTTTACACATGTTTGAGTGGTTTGAACAATATTTTGTTCAATGATGATGGACGAAAAACGTTCTGTGGTACGATCCTATGATACTCCTTAATAACTCCTTGATTTTCAAATAGTTGTTTAGCCTCCAGATTACTATATTATTATTAAAATTGGTTACAATACCTGAATTCGGTTCTTCCGAACCATCACCATGCCTCAAGGTGATAACATGAAATACGTTTACAGAAACATGAAATAAACGAAGGGACATTGATAAAATCTAACGTGACCATTGTAAAGTCTCTAAGCTAACTAAGTTGCTACAACAGCAACAAAGTATGCAGTTATCGTAAACAGTGTACAGTTAAAACTGATTGTGATTGTACATGTTGGTCTTGTAATACTGATATAGTAAAAGGTGCCCTCCAAAGTTATTCGATCTATTCACATCTATGCGTCATCGTTTGAAAATAGTGATTGATAGTGCTCGAAATCGATCACATCTTAAAATTTGTTTACAGATTTACCGTGTCATAAAAGTGTAAGGTACAAGAGTACAAATATTGAATGATGGTTGAAGAGTTATTTTATGTTTCAGTATTCTAATAATTGAGTGAAATAAAAATAAAAAAACCTTTATGATATAAACCTTTTGCGTCTTTGTGTTAAACGGATGAGAACATTAAATCATTACAAAATAAAGGATTTAAACTTAAAGACCGTTAAAAAACAAACGAGCAATCATTCATGTGTATAAAACTAGCTCAAAATAGACTATTAAATGCTATTGTAATAATTATTAGTGATAAACTAATACAGAATGAAGTAGTGTACATGCAAATGCATTTTATAAACCTAAGGACTTCGAATTGAAATTCAAATCTCGATCATTTGATTGCAAAATTAAGAATTTTACATCATCTATCAGTCTGCGTTTTTAAAATGTGAATAACTTCTTGGTATATTCTGCGTCCTTGAATGACGAGAAAATACAATGCAGACAGAATAAATAACCCCAAAAGCAGAAATCAAACCAAAGATAGTCCGTGTGAACACTGAACAACAAAGTGCTACAATCACTGTGTTGGAGCGTAACGACCAATTGAGCCGGTAAGTCAACGCAAGCCAGCTGTTAGCAGTAACACTTACAGTGACTGTGACACTGTTTCTTTGCTCCCAAGCTATAAAGTGAAAGCGCAAGACGATTTACGCGGTGAGAAATATAATATCGTCTCGCATGGCACTCGCGAGGACATTAAGCAGTTGAAAACAGTAAATAAACCAAGCGGGAGCGGGCAGCAGGTCGACTGTGGCATTGCCAACCAATTAACTCATGAAGATACAAAGCGCGCAGGGTGCAGATAAGGCTACATTGTTTAGTGAGGCAAAGCCTTACGCAAGTGTCGCTACTTTCGCCGAGTATCTTAAGTACGGGTATAATTTGACCCGAGATAAGCGTGATACCATTAAATCGAATGAAACCGCTAGCGACGTCCGCGGAACCGGTCGTCACATTAGCATCTACTCGCACACACACACACACGAGCACAGTGCACTAATCGCGCTTGCGCAATGCGTCTGCGACAGTTCTGAAAATCCGGAACTTTCAGTCGGGCAGTGCTGCGGGTGTGGTTTTTTAACAGGCGAAAGGAGAGATTGCAAGATCCGAGGGGAATATCCTGTCCCAGAATTCTGCTGATTGCGCTACCGCCTAGGGGCCTCGGGGCGATTGGGCAAATACAGGCGAAAATGACAAAGATCAGTGATGCTGATGAAATACAACAGATCATGTGTTTAGGAAAACATTGAACACAGCGTCAGACTCTTG